>NW_008674300.1:0-5842 GCF_000695815.1 Acanthisitta chloris
GAGGATTGGAGCGACTGCCGCCGCCGGGAAAAAAAAAAAAATAAAAACCCAAGGAAGATAACTGGGAAGGAAAAGGATTTTCATGGCGCAGGCTGCAGAGCTAAGCAAGAAGACTGAAGGTTGCATCTCTGCTCTTACAGTCTCTAACTGTCTAGGTCCAGATAATGAGAGATTGTGTTGAGGATGCTGCTGCTGCTCCCCTGTTCACTGTGGAAGCCATCTCCAAATTAGCCATTACATATGGAAACTGGAGACCAGAATTTTAGAAAAAGGGATTAAGGCGTCTCATTTTGGGGGGGGTTCTCTCTTTATTTGTTTGGTTTTTCTTGGTTCGTTTCTCTCTTTTTTTTTTCTTTTTTCCTTTTTTCTTTTTTTATATTTCAACCAGAACGTTTCCGATTTAAAAGGCAAGCCTCTTCCCGTGTGCTCTTTCTAATTTACACTCTTTTCCGTGGGCTTTCTTACCTCCCTTTTTTGATATCTATCTCTCTCTCTCTACCTATTATATTATTAGTCGGAATTATTATTCTTTTATTTTATTAAACACACACACCCCAAGAATCAGAAGGCGGTTGGGTATTTGTATAATGAAGAATTATGGGGCTCTTTGACAGAGGTGTTCAGATGCTTTTAACCACCGTTGGTGCTTTCGCTGCCTTCAGCCTGATGACCATAGCTGTGGGGACCGACTACTGGCTTTACTCCAGAGGGGTTTGCAAGACTAAAACTGTCAGTGAGAACGAAACCAGCAAAAAGAACGAGGAAGTCATGACCCATTCTGGATTATGGAGAACCTGCTGCCTGGAAGGTATTTGATTCTGGACCTCCACACCCCCCCACCCCTTCCACCCCCCTCCCCCCAATAAATCCCTCCACATTCCACCATTTTCTCACTTCATTCCTTTCACCGTGGATTGAGAGTGGTGGGCTCAGTTACTCAGGGCATAGAGGCAAAGAAGAAGACAGGCAAAACATTCACTGCTCTGTTCCCTTCTCCCTTCCTCTTTCCATCCTCTCCCCTCCCACCTTGCCCAAAATTTCACTTCCTCCCTCAAACTGGAATAATGTGTGTGTTACAAAAACACCAGGAAAGCCTTTCAAAAAGCAACTGTGCAGTCTGCCTGTCTTCAGCTTATTTGTATTGCCTGGGTAAGCAGTGCCAGAATGCTGTGTTATTGCTGTGCTCCGGCTGCAGCCACAAAGTGAAATAATTGCTCTCTTTGCAAATGGCTTATTTGCAAAGACAAGACTGTGAGTGAGGGGCAGTTTGGGGAGGGGGTGACTGCAAAGCACTTCGGATGCAATTCCTAGTTCCCTTTAGGAGGGGAAAAGAGAGAAAGGGAAGTAACCCTGTTCTGTCGAAAATGCCTCATACAGTAAATCTAAAGATATCAGTCATCTCGAGCAGAGTTCAGAGCATTTTGTAATGTCTGTAAGCAACCACATCTCACTGGGCTGGGTGCAGAGGGATCTAGTTGGTGGCTGATTGGTTTGGTTTGGGGCTGGGATTTTTCCTCAGTTTGTTTGTTGTTGGGAGGTGGGTTTTTGTTCCGGGCTTTTTTGAAGGTCTATGGTAAAGGCTAAAAATAAACAAGTCTCTGAATGGGAAAAAAAAAATCAGCCTAAGTCTGATGTGGTGAAACTGAACAGCAACTCAGTGACATGTCTGATGGCAGAAGAGACACCGCCGCAGCCAACTTCTGGAATCAGACGTTCCTAAGGGAGGGGGAAAGGAAAGAGGGGCCAGTGATTCGCTTTTAAATATGTGTTGCTCAGTACTGCTATTGGTGTACGTGTGGGCTGGGGAGGTGGTCTTCAGCCTGTGCTGGAGAGATAGGGGCAAGCGATGTAAATGCGTGGTTTATGTTACACACGTAGTGAGAAGGAGAGAGTGAGAGCACAGGAGAGCACATTACAGCCCATTGTAAAAGCCCTGTTTATGAATCAGCTCCCAGCTGGACGGTGGGCTGCCAGGGGTTCATGGGCATCCAGGGATGACATGGGTGTCTGTCCACCGGAGCTGGGTGTGCCTGGAGCTCCCTGATGGGAGAGGACGGGGAGTGGGTACCGCAGAACTGATTTTCCCAGCCCGGCACTGGGAGATGGAAGGCAGGGGGAAGGGGGGAATAAACTGTGTCTGGTTTGATGTGTCTCACCAAAGCAAGCTAAAGCTGCTGCTGGGAAATGGTTGTGTCCGGGAAGAAGCGTGAATTTCCCCCCCGTTCTTGGTGCAAACGGTTGAGTGATGGCTGGACATGTTTTGAATAGCTAAGTGACTTCATTGAGCGATGGTCTATTTGACGCATACTGCATTTAGTGCCCTTTGTCAACCCAAACTGCTGCCTTTTAACATATCCTGCAGAGGAGCTCTATGCTGAATACTATATGCTGTATCCACGCCAGAAAATCAATAGCAGTAAATTAATGGGGGATGTTTTAAACACACTTGCTCACACACACGCACACATTTCCTCCAGATAGATAAATATATAGGGGTATATATTAATAAAAAATGAAAAGCCTTTCACACAGCTATTCATTACAACCAGGGAAGGAGACATCTCCTTAATTAAAAATTAATGAGAGAGAGAAGGGAAAAAAAAAAAAAAGCCTAAATGCAAAGCCATGCAGGGAAGGGAGGCTGCGGGGAAGAACTCCCTTCCTGAGCCGTGTCCCCAGGCTGGAGGGCGGAGGGAGGCTGGGGTGGAGATAGGAGGTATGAGGACCCCAGCCGGGAGAGGCAGTGAATTCAGATCATGTCTATCTGCCCACAGAGCTGTACTCAGAGGGACGCGGTCGGAGGGGGAGGAGGAAGGGGCGGGTGAGGTTTGTCAGATCGAAGGAGCTCAGGGCTCCTTCTCCTTTACATCTGACAGGACCCCACAGGCACTGTGGAGAAGTGGCATGCATGGCAAAAGAATGTGCCAGGATGCTCCCAATTAGAAGCTCCGAAGTGGCCCCAGCCCCCACAACGCTGCACTGCCAGCCCAGGTCCCCTGCCCTCCCTGCTGTTGCTCTCCGGTGGGCTCAAACCGCAGCCCTGCACAAGGGGTGTGAAATGCAGCCTGAGCACCAGCTCCATGGCCCTGGCAGGATGCTTTTTCTCGCCCCAGACGTGTGAGGGTTGGGCTGGCCCATTCCCCCAGGCCTTGAACCTTGGGCAGAAGTCACAAGTGGGGTAGGAGGGTGCAATGCACCACAGGGGAGCTGAGCACAGCTCCAAGTCCCTTGCCTGAGAGCACAGGTTGCACCAAAACTTGGATAAAGGCTTAGAAGAGCACCTCAACAGAAGGCAGAACCTTCCCCATTGGCACATGCTGAGCAGGGCCTGGGTATGGGTTTGCCTCATGGGGTAGCACAGCATAGGTCTGGCACTGCCAGGTTGTCTCTGCTTGGCTTCCTGCAGCCCCACAGCCTGCATGGGGTGGTGGCTAGCACTCTCTTGCTCCCAGGACAGCACAGCCAGATATCCCCACCAGCCCCCTGGATGGCAGGTCTCTTACTGTCGTGTCTGATCACCTTAGAGGGGGTTCTCTTCTTTCTTGGTAAAAGGAATCAGAAAGGTGTTCCTGGTTGATTCACTCTCCCTGGTGAAAGCTGCCGCCTGGTGAGCAGGAGAGAGAAGGGTGCAGCAAGAGCTCCTTTCTCCCTTTGATACAGGGTGAGCAGATTTGTGGAGGGAAGGGCTTGGTCCCAGGAGGCTGTAAAAAGGGCTAAACCCTTGGATTCTGTTCACAGCCTGCCCATGGTGTGGCAGCGGTACCTGGCAAAGGCTGTGGGACAGACATGCTGCTTCTGCCTGCAGTGGATGTCAGGGCAGGTCTATAGGGAGAGGGGAGGTAGTGAAGAGGAGGGCAGGAGGCTGTGTAGCAAGAAAATAATCAAAGAAGGAGTCCGAATTGCCATCTGCTACTGGTAGGAAGCCTCTGATGATGTTGCCTTCATTTCTGGGGATGTGGAGGTATGCTGGCATTAGTCAACACTGTAGGCTGTCAGAGATGGTGGATACCTCATGTTCAAGTTATTGTGCTAAATTGTCTTTTCTCTTCTTGGCCAAGAGATCCAGTAGCAAATATGGATGTGAGGACTTGGGCTATACACACAGATATGTTGTGGTCAGAACTGCAAGTTCTTCTTGGAGAATTTGGTCCCTAGGCTTTCAGTTTTTGGGCTCCTCTCTCTTCAGTCATTCTGTTCCCCACAACGGACTTTCAGACAGCATTTTCAGATCTTTCTGCTTATCCAAAAGAGTGTCATTTGGGAAACTCCTCCTCTATTGGAATTTTCTCTTGTGTCCTACAGTGAGCCCCTGTTCCACGGTGGGACCCAAGCAGACAGGTGGTATCAGTTCACATTATTACAGATCATGCTTCTGATCTTTTTCCCCAAGATGATTCTTTTTCGGACTTTGGGGTTGCCCAGATGTGTCCCTGGGACATCCAAAAGTCTCTGCCCTTCTAGAAAAAATGGCTTTTCTCAGCCTTTATCTGTGTAGGCACAAAACACCAAGCAATTGAGATCTGCAAGCTCATGCCCCACGTGGATACAGCACCTCTTACAACTTCGAAATGGCTGCAGATCTTCCAGCCTAATTCCTTCTTGGCCCTGAATGCTTTAAAACCACTTTTTATTATGACTGATGCCTTGTCTAATTCTTTCATTAGCTCCTGTAGATCTCCTACAAGATCTCAAAAAGTGAGCGACGATGCCTTATCAGGGTGTTATGAAGCAACAAAATGAAATGTATTTTATATCTGTAGGTTATTGGTTTTGTCATGTTGTCATTATTATTAGGAAAGGGATAGGTCTGGGAGGCTTTTACACTGAGGAGGAGGGAGAGAAGAGTCCAGGGCAGGCAGGCATGAGTGATGCACATGGGGTTAGACATCCCTGTAGATCTGACTGGTGTGAAGGCAAGTAATTGAATGGATGTTGGTGGAGAAAATAATTCCTGCCTAGAGACCCTTCCCAAGGAAAATTAATGAGCTGATCTCTTCTCTTTCCAGCTTGTTATATCTGAACAGCGCATGAGAGCTAAGTGCAGATTCAGTGTTTGCAAAAAATGAAGAGCTGACAGCAAAGTGAGGCAGGGCACAGGCAGTGGACAAGCTTCTGCCAGATAATCCTGGCGCTGCGTCGCTTCCTTGCACTGCCTTCTCCCACTGCTGTTTGTTTCTGGTGCACCTCTTTCCTTTCACATCCATCTTATGAACAGCGTTGGGTTTTTTCTTTATTTTCCCTCTTTCCTTTCCAGATTTCCTTTTCTTTCACCCCTTGTTTCTGTCGCTGTCCCTAATTTTGCTCTGCAAAATTGCCTGCCGTCCTACTTCTGAGAACTGACAAATCTACTGGGGCTCTTTCCTCTGATCCTTGCTGACCAAATCCAGGGCCTTTTCTGAAAACTCAGTGGACACAGTAGTAGATTAAGTCAGGGGCTCCATGTCTTCGCAGTTCAGGACCAGGAGCATCTGAGCCCAGCCCTGAGATGCAGCATGAGGAAATGGCCCAGCACATAGCTGATTGCTGCTGGTGTTGGATCTGCTGGGACAAAAAGGATTCAGAGCTGGACAGGTCTTGGATGAAGAGAAAGACAAAGGAATTTAAAAAGTGGAGTGGCAGATGGTGAGGGAGAATTACTCAGGATCCAAGAGTTGGGTGGCTCTGGTTCTCCTCTCAGCTTAAATTCACACCTGAGTATAAGTCACCAAGAAGGTGAAGGGATTTGAGGGGCTGAGACCTGCAAGCTGAACTCCTGTGTAAGATTTGACAAGGTAATGCTGTTCCTCACCAATGAGTTGCCGGAATTGACTTTTAAATTGCTTTTAAATTATGAATCTTCCTG
>NW_008674300.1:5865-18701 GCF_000695815.1 Acanthisitta chloris
CTGAAATGCACCAGAAATTGTCTTGCTGAAAAGAGTGAGAGCGAAATGCAGTGGGAGGGACATGGAGATGCAGTGTGGCAGCAGTAATGTATAAAGAAATTACACAGAGATAGAACAAATGTCTCTTTGCCAGGGAGACCAGGAGCTATTCCTATCCAGTGTTTCCCTTTTAACCCATCCCTTTCCCCATGCAGCCCTCTGAGCCCCTGTCTCACTTGGCTGCGGTTTGGTACAATCTAAGCAAGAGTTTTGGGGGAGGAGAACTGCTGAGGTTTGACAGCAGAATCTCCATATTTATTTAATTTAAAAGCAGTAGCGAGGAGGTTGCCGGCGGGGGGAGCAGGGAACATTTCAGGCTCTCAGATGGCTCTGCCCCCTGCCCCTGTTTTAAGAGCAGATTCCCAATCAAGCATACCCGGTTTATCCCAGGGGGAGCCCTCGCTGCTCCATTCTGCGCTGCTTCTCCCTTCCATATTGCACTCGTTGTCAGGGGATGTGTTGCTGCCTTTCACGGGCACGAAATCTTCCTCCCTCGCAGGGGGCTCTCGGGGAGGGAAGGGGCTGCTGCAGGGGAATGGGTTACAGCAGGGCTCTTGCTCCATCTCCTCCCTCCGCAGCCCCCATCCCAGGGCAACAGCTACCCAGCAGGGAAACAGAGCGCAGAACAGGTCAGGCATACGCAGAATGTATTCTAAATACAATACACCTAAAAGTTCTTTTCCCTTGCCTGTACGACCCCAGCTTTTTTTCTCACCCTCCATCTTTGACTCCTTCTATCTATCTCCATTTTAATTTGTTCTCGTTTCTCTCTCCTGGTTTTCCTCTTTATTTTTCCCTTTCATCTTCATATCTCTTCTGTGCTTTCTCTTCTGTGCTTTCTCTCAAAAGCAGCTTCTTCATTATTTCTCCTTGTTTCTCTCCAAGTTCTGAGGCCCATCCCCCTTGCTCTTTCCTCTGTTACATTATCTTGTCCTTGCTCTTCTCTGTCCCCCCCAGTCTCATCTCTCTATCCTCTTTCCTCTTCTCCATGGCTTCATTTTCCCCTCGCTTTCCCCCATCTTACATACACTCCTTGCTCCCACAGCTGAAGGATCCCATTCCTTTGGAGCTGTGCTGTCTCTACGCTCTAAAGTAACTCTTTTCCGACCCCTCTCTGCCTGTCCCCCTCCTCCTTTTCCTGGCCAGTGTACCCCCTCCTCAAAGCAGTGTATGACACCAGTTGCTGTCACTGTCTCGTCTTGCTCCCAGGTCAGTCCAGCTACCACTGAGGGGGGTGAGACTAGAGCCCTTCCCTCTGCTTCCCTCATCGCTCATTGTCTGTGGTCAAGCCAACATCCCTCCACTTTGCTGCCTCCAACCTCTCGTGGCCGGAGGGCTCACTGGCAGCTCAGCTGATGAGCTGGCTCATCTGCGTGCAGCCAGCAACTGGGCTGGAAGGAGCTCATGGCAGCCCTAAATACCCTCCCTGGCAGCCCTCAGACATGGATCAGGCCAGAATCCAAATGGAAAATAAGGGTCTCTGTAGCCATAACCCTGGGGCAATTGTTGTGCACTACAGTGAAGGATCTCTGGTTGTCAGAAAGAAGAGTCTCAGCAAGCAGTCATCCTTTTCAAGCTGTTTACAGGGGGATGATTTTCTCTGAGACCCTATGGAACACCTAAGGTGGTGAGGTGAATGGGGCTGGGAGCTCCAGGAGCTACGGTTGGCTGAATGAACCTCAGTGAAGCAGAGCGGAGGCTACTGCTGGCTAGTGAGAAAAGGGGGATTGTGTACTGTGCACGGCTCTACATGAACCATGGTGACTCACTGGATGCCAGAAACAGGGATATTGCTCTTACTGGTCCAGTGCAGAATACAGCTGCAGACAGAAAACTCACCACCAGCAAGTCCCCAGGCATAACGAGTAGAGCAGGAGCAAGGGCCATCCAAGGGTCAGGTGTTGCAAAGTCAGAATAGAGTTCAGAAAAGGGGACAGAGACAAGGAAGAGTAGGAAAGGCTGTGTGTATGAAGGCAGTCTGCAAGACTAGACGTGTTTGCCTGAAAAAGGAGGTGAACGAGAGGGAAAGTGATTGGATTGTGTTTAATAATGAATGGGCTAGAGAAGGTGGATCAGTAGCTCTTGATTTCCCCATTTTGTAACACACAGACAAGAGGACCTGACGTGAGTCACCGGAGACCCAGTTAAAGCTTTCTCATTTGATGCGTATCAGGGCTGTGGAGCTCATTGCCACCGGAGCTCTCGTGGCCAAGATTTTAACAACATTTAGCAAGCAAGTGGGCATTTACGACAGAGTTCACGAAAATTAAGCATCCTCCTAATGGATGTGAACAGCATTTTGGGTGTTTTGTAATTCAGCAATTAAGCCAGTTGCCATAAAAACTAGGATAACATTTCACAAGGGCAGTCTATCCCCTATCTGACTGCCATGTGGTTCTTGCCTCTTCCCTGAAACATTTGTCAGGGATTAAACAGAGCTCAGATTTACTTAGTCTGGCATTTCTTTTGTTTCTACATGCTATGCACTGCAGTTACAATGTAAGATGCAAACTAGGCCTGCGTTTCTGCTGGTGTCAATGACTGCCCTAATTTGACAAATTAACAGTGAGTTTTGGTATTTCTATCTTCTTTTTTTTTTTCCTGGGAAGGATCTGGGATAGAGAGCAATTAAGAGCATATGGAATTAAGTGGAGTCCTTTTTCTTCACACCCCAGGGTATAAAGCAAGTAGTTAGCAATGAAGGTGCTATATATGTGCGAAGAATTATTATTGTTGAAGTCCCTGCTTCCCAGAAAGCAATAGGCTTTGGGTCTCTTTGATGCTATCACAACTAAATTAGAAACGAGGTTGTCTCTTTTCTCTTGTATCTGTGGAAATGATTACTGAACTGGCATCTGATGACGTACAATACTGTAGTGTTTCTATGCACAAGAGATGGAGGCCTGATTCTCCCCTCGTTTGCACTGATGTAACCTCACCGACTCGGATGCAGCCACCCTGCTTATGCTGTCCATGTAGGCAAGGGGAGAATGAGGCTGAGGAAGGGCTGTGTGTGCTTTAAACAGCCATGCCCGCAAGGTCACTGCGTGCCCCCGCTTTGCCGGTGACGTACCCAACAAACCAGGGGCTGAATTCACTTCTAGTGTGAGTGGGTGTGACAGCCCCAAAGTTAATGAGATTCTACACTTATTTATGCCAGCTGTTCACCCAGTCCAGCAGTTCCTTTTTTAACTATTCCCATTTTCATCACCTTTCACCCTCATTAGAAAAACTCACCCTGGCTGCCCTCCCCGTGGGGCACAAATCCTCTTACAGACTCCTCACCTTGGATGGGTGAGAGTGTAAAATTACAGGTGACCATGAACCCACTGGTATTCACCTTTGTCTTTTTCTTCTTTCTGCATTTCTGTCTTTCATTGAATCTCTTTTTTTTATTGGCAGCTTTCTGTCTCCCAGCCCCATTTAGTCTCCTTGTGTTACAGAAAGCTCTCCCATAAAATTCCAAACTACATAATCAGAGTTTTCATACAAAGCCCTGCAGGATAGGTGAAATCCACTTCTGTTTCTGTGGCACAGGCTGCTAAAGTATTTATACTAGCTTCCTATCAAATCTATAACTCCCCAGAGAAGCATATGGACTTTATCCTGCACCTCCTATTCCCCCAGAGCTTCTACTCCTATCTGCTAGCTGTGAAAAACAGAAAATGAGGCTGGTATACAAAAACTGGAGAATGCAATGCCATCCTATCCATGTGTAGGGATTTTCTGATGTGTGTTTTTGCTAGAAGCAAACAACTATAAATTTCTGATTTAGCTTGTTGTATAAAGTATACATTCTGTCAAATAAAGAATAACACTATCCACCTCCGTCCCTTGGATTTTCTATCCCTTTCTGATTTTTCTCTTCCTATTTCTCAGTTTTCATTCTCCTCCCGAACATGATATTTTTTTTTCAGTGCCTGTTTTATTTTTCTCCTCCCACTGCTTCATAACTACATTTCATTCTTAAATTTGCTATCACTCAGAGAACTCCCCCCTTTCTTTAGGTCTTGTTTATACCACCAGTGTAGCTGCAGTGTGGTGGATCATGCTTGAACACTGAATATTTCCCAGGTTTATGGTCATGTTCATTCAGTATCATAGACCAAGCACTATGAATCAATTATTTTTCCCAACCCTATTTCCTGACTTCTGCACTGACCTGTCCATTGTAAACAGCAAATTTCTGAAAACATTTTCCTGAAGCTTTATCTCCTCCTCAGAATGTTGACTAATATTTTTTTCTTAGTTTTGATATTTTTCACCCTTGGTTTTAATTTTTCTTCATTCTCTCCATCACTCCTCTTCAGAAGTCACTGTTTCTTCTTTCCTTCTCTTTTTCTCCATGTCATCTCTCATGCCTGCAATTTTCTCCACCAAACCTAACCCCTGAGGATGTTTTCTTCTCTTCCCTTCACAGTTCCAGCCCATAGTCTTCCTGGGTAGGAATTACTCCCCTTGATCCCATCCTGCTCAGCTTCTATGAAGAGGTGGTGGAAAGGAATTCACAACGAAGTGTGTTCACATGTGCATGTGTGCACGCACACACACACACACGGGCATCACCCTTCAGATATGATTGGGATGAAAGCTTGGTGATTGAGATGAAGTGACCTGGTTCTGACTTCTGCCTTTCAGACAGCCATGAGGACTCATTCCCAAATGTAGATGCCCCCCAGAATTGCCTTCAGAGTACAGGGTCTCAGGGGATCAATCATCTAGAATTTTTGCTGCTTCCTTTTAGATCAATCATTGCCCTTTTCCTTAGGCTGAGGGTCACGGGTTTTTGAAGGGCAGTGGCAGAATCATGAAAGAAGACGCTTTTCTTTTGCTCATTTTTGAGTGAGGGAGTGAATGAACTGTGATAAATATTTTTCTGTATATAGCTAGAGCTGTCTCAAAGAAGTGGCAGAGGAAACAGATGGCAGAGGCCCTTTATAGGCAGCTGCTGTTGTCTCTTAAGGTGTCACCATCACAAGAAAAGTGGTTGTAATTGGGGAGCTTCAAGATCAGTAGCGCCTGAAAGGACTCGAGCAGAAAAGAATGTCAACCCATATGAAGGCAGGGGGGAGGGAGACAGGAATCAAATCTTCAGAGACTAAGAAATAAAGTACAGGGAATAGGTTGAAGCCACTATGAAGTTTTACTGAATTTCGTGACCACAGGACGGTTGGTTTCTCTACGTTTGTCAGCTCACACTTGGCCATAGGCAGTGGGAACATTGTAAACAAGGTGAAGAGCTGGTTGAGTGTATTTTGGGGACAGCAAGAAGGGCTGTCCAGGGGAAACAACTGAGTGAGAGACAGAGATACCCAATGCACTGTGGAAATGCAGCTGGGGTGGAGGGAGGAAAGGATCAGGAATAGCTACCTCCAGACTCTTTTCTCCTCCAGTTGCTTCCGAGCACCACTGCAGTGTGTGCTTTTGGGATGGGGGATGCTACAGTTTGGTGTGGAAGTCTCTGTCCCAGATATTCTTCAAATAATTAGCCTGCTTGGAACTATCATCTCAGTGTATGCAGCACAGAGAGAAATTGCAAGTTGACCTGTGAAATAACAGAAGTGGAGACATGTAGCTGCTCCCTTAAGAGATAACTAGGGCTAGGTTCCTTCATGTCTTCCTGGCTTGGAGGGGTTGCACAGTGGGCTAGACCCGTAAGTCTTCCAGGCATGGAATTGTTTTCATCTCTCCTGCTCCCCTTGTGTCTCCTTGTATTTCTTTCAAGGAAGAGAAAATTCACCAAAAGAGGTTCAATAGCAGATTTGGGAGGGAGCCAGGGAGGATGACAGGGTCTCTCATGAAGCGCAAGGGTTTGGGGCAACCGAGCAGCTGTGAACTGGCTTGGTGTTGGAGATTCATTGGAGCTGAACGTTGCACAGTGTCCTCTAACTGAGACACCTCCACTGGAACTGTACTCAATAGTCTCGAAGGAAACAACTGCCAAGAGCAGAGCAGAACAGAGCAGTGCAGCTGTTTTGCTGTTGAGAAAGAGAGCAACAGAGAAAATAATATGTCTACCCTGCCGAGTGAACTGCAACGCAAACAGCACAGCACACGGGAAATGCATGGGACTGACAATTTTCCTACATTGCTGGTGACTGCCTAATCATTGCACCAGTCTTTCCCAATCATTGCTTCACTCTTCCCCTTTTTCAGCCATCACTTTGTCCATCTGTTCATAGGAAAGCATAACTTAGAAAGGCCAAGAACGGCTTTCCAGGAATTAATTCCAGGGGCTGTCTAAGATCACAGGAGAAAGGTGTTTTTTCTGTGTGCTGCATCATTACAGCCTGGCCCACATTTACAGGAACAGAGAGGGGGAAAGCATTCAGTGCAAAGCAAGACTGCGAGAAAGAGCATTGTGAGGATGTAAAGGCACCAGGGCCAGGGAGGATTTATATTCTCCTGCAGAAACTGAAGGGGTGGGATGTTTCCACGAGTGGACTGACTCAGCTGTGGAGGAAAGCATCTCTGCATGCTGGGAACAGAGGGACAGTTGGGATCGGAAAGGTCTGTGACAGTCAGAAAGCATAGCTGGCCAGGAGGAAACACGAAGCAAGAGGGGACCCAAGATTTGGCGATGGCATGACAAGGGAAGGTGGCAGTAGGAGTGCAATGTGAGTGCTGGAAGGAGATAATTTAGAAATATGGTCTGAAACAGGAGGATGAGTCAGAAGAAACCCTGGGACTCAGAGGTAGGAGAAACTTGAATTGCTGAGAGAAGCAGGAATATCAGCTGGAGCTGAAGGATGGAGAGACAGACCTCTTCATCCCTCTTCTCTGCATTATGGAATGGGATGGGTTTGCACCTGCTGATGCCAGCATCTGCCACTCCTAAAGGCATCCTCTCTCACTCCTTCCTGCTCCAGTCAGTATCAGAAAGAAGGGTTTAGATATACACACAGACTGGGCAGGATCAATCGCACCAACCAACCATGGACCTGCAGCAGTTTGGAAAGTGTGGCCAGTGGTTGCAGCTCCATGCAGTAAGGTCTGAAAAAGGAAAGGTGGGTAAAGGAAGAAACAAAGGAGCTGGAGTATAAAATTTTGGGCTTGATTTGGGGATGCCAAGAAATTTACCTATGTAAACAACTTGAGGCAGACACGACCACCTTCTACCCTGAGTCTCTCTGCGGGTATTACAGCTGTAAGCACATGAATTTGTCTTTCTTCTGGAGGCCTGGGGTACAATTTTCATGGCAGAGAACCCTTGGCTTGGCTAAATTATTCTTGCTAAAGCAAGAGAACTTAATGCTCCTCTCTGGCAGAGGTTTCCTGATTATTTTACCCTTTGTTGCCATTGTGCCATTGCAGCTGCACTAAAGATGCTTCACATAGGGTGGAAACACCTTTATGCTAGACAATGTGCATACACAAATGCTGTTGCCCCTACATCAGAGAAGTGACAATCTAAGATGACAAATGACATATGAAAGGCAGCAAATCAGAAGACAGCAAATGTGTGGGACTTGCTTCTGCACTGTTGCTTTTGACATTGGAAAGAAGGTATCACACCTAGAACTAACTTCATCTCCTTCTCCAGGCAGAGAAGAATGCAGAACAGGGCACACCTGCCCAGTGCCAGGCAGTGCCAGAAGGAGACATCCGAATAACTCTAAGCAAGCTAGCTTAGGTATTTCAAGCCCTAATGGCTACTCAAGCATGGTGCTCTGCACAGACAAATTAGCCGTGTGTCTGAGAGCTGTCAGGATGCAGTGCCTACTCGGGTGTGCAGCTTCCAAGACCCGTGCAAGGTCACATTACATTGTGCCATGGAGACTTAAAGTAAAAGCTTCTCTCAGCTCTCAATCCACATCCAATTCCCACATCCTCAAACAGGCATGCCTGTGTGGTCGGAAGGTTTTACTCCCCAGGCTTGGTAACCACAGGTGGTCTGAAAGAAATGAGTGACCACATCTCATTCTGCATCTATGGGAAGGATACTGTATTTTTTGGGGCTTCTGAAAGGGACCTTAGCCCAAACATGTCTGTGAGTGCTTGAGAAATCATGAGCCAGAAGATGCCATCACAGCTGGATTTCTCTTTTGCAGTTTTAGCAGGCAGGGCTGAAGGACACAGAGACTAATCTCCATGTGACCTGCAGATCCTGTCCTTTCACATGAGGGTTGAAGCCTGCTGAAGAGGCAATGCTGGAATGCTTTTGCCCGTGTGGTATCTGCCCTGGGGATACACGGCCACTTCTGTCTCTAGGGTTGTCACTTACCAGTGAAAATTCTTTGGATTCATGACAAAACTGCAGGATTTACCAGAAAAGAAATAGTTTGTTCTGAAAATAAATAAAATCTGATCTGGAGGTGGTAATTTACTCAGACACCCAAGAGATCACTTATTTTGAGTATCTTGTTTAATTCTCACTGAGACTGCTAGTTTTGTCATTCTTGATCTCAGTTTTCTTGGGGAAAAAAGGTGTAATATGTTACAGGGCTTCTTCCCCATAACAAAAATAAAGGACTCAGGGAGAGAAAAGCTCCATGTTCACCACTCCACTGAGCTGCACCACAGCAGGGACAGAGGTTGAACCCATATCTAAATGAATTCCTAAGACCTATGTGAATTCTGCTCTTCCTTGGGATCCACGTGAAGAATCAGATCTCTGCAACAGATACACAGTCAGTAGCTTTTCCCAAATAATGAACTAATCAGAAAGACTAAAAATAGGCTGCACTGGAACATCAGTTCAGCCATTTGGAATTTAGAGCAAATGGCACTGAATGTGTTTAATGAAGTGAAAGAGCTTTGTTTTTAATCACCGAGCTATTGACAAATTGTTGATAGGTGATCAAATGTCGACTATGCTTTCAAATGTTGTGACTTTTTGAACCTGCCAAGACCCTCTTGAGCCACTCTAGCTCCTTTCACTGCTAATGTAGTAGGACTTCCTGCCCTTTTCAGGACCTAAAATAAGAATAACTGTAATGTCATGTTTGTGGGTTTTTTTTCCCGGATAACAAACATTTAGCCTCTGGGCCAGTGATCAATTTTCAAGACTAAATGTTCATAGTTGTACAATATCAGACCCTGGGAACTGGGTCTGATATGTGAGAGAATATGACAAGATGGGAGGCAGATCAGTTCACATCTCTACATGCTGTTATCAGGATAACACCAGGGCATTAGATTAGGAAGATAGTGAAAGCGAATGTGGGAGAATCTGGTTTTTAATTGTACAGCAGCAAAATGAGTGGGCAATCGGGATAGAACCTACAGCTGAGAGAAGATTTAATTTTCATGCAGGGAAGGAAGTGAGCTGGATCCTTATGGATGTTAGACCGAGGGACAGGCAAAAGCAGTAAGGGAAACTGATAGGGAAAATTTGGTCTATTGTGAGGCTTGAGACAATACTATTGAACTAGTTTAGTTCATGACAGACCCTATCGGCTGTCCTAGATCTTCCACCATGTCTGGTTTAGTCTCAGCCCAAAATGACAGAGGAAAAGAGTCTGGAACTACCATCAAATTCACATGTTCTTGTGCTTGTCATCCAGGTTTTCCGCTACATACAGAATGTCTTCAAATGGAATTTAGGCAAAATTATCAGTTGTCTTGTGCTATTAAATGGGATGAATTTGAGGGCCGAGCCCCATCCACATCTCTGTCTGACATATCCTGAGTACCTTGACGCTATCTTTACTTTTCCTTCCAGTGGAGAAGAACCACAGTGTATTTCTCATGGTCTCCTGGAAATCTCAAACCATATTTGAGGTGTAATTTACACACTTTACAACAAGTTCATAACACTGGTTTACTTAGTATATGCAGTTCTTAACAGCTCTATATTAATGTTAATGTCTCCCCTCAAGATGGGGTCCATCATCCAACCTGTGCTAAGCCAGTACAGCAATCAACTCAACATTTGTATTCTGCTTATAAATTCATGAATTATTCAACTCTATCTTGTTTGGAACCAGGTTTTCCTTTTAACCTCCACTGCAAACCAGCTGTCCATCAATTGTGATGTGCCCATACCTCAGGGTGATGAGAGTAACAGAAAAGCCTAAATGGGTTGCTAGAAAGTGCTACCAGTAAAACAGAGATGTATTTCATTAACGTTGGGAGGATTGGCAGCTCTTTAATTGTATGAATCACCCAATGGGTGTGTTCCTGAAGCCAATCAGAGCGTGCCAGTTCAGTAGAGCCACAGTGAGCAACGCTGTGCTGCGTCATCCAACATTCTCCAGTGAGTGATTAAATCCATGTCATTTGCCATAAATCAAATCTTGTCACAGGGTCAATCTTGTGGGTCATACTAGGTTATCATGGTGATTTGGCACTGGTTATATCAGGTACTGCTGTGTCACTCAGGTTTTTGTGAGGTCATGCTGGGTTCCTCAGATAACATCTCTTGAGCTCACTGGTTCCCTGTTGGGAGTACATCAGGGGAATGATGAGAAGAGTTTGCTGCATAGCCTTCTAGTGCACCTGGCTAAGGCCTCTTCTCATGACTGAAGTATCTCTTCTGTGGAAAATGTGCATTTTTCTCATTTATTAGTTTAAACAGCTACTGTGACATTTGTGATTTTCCCCTTCAAAACAACACCTGCCCAAGGCCCAGAATAGGCAAGGTCTAGTCTTGAGGCAGTGACTTCTTTTTTCCAGAACAGAAAATATCATGCTATTTCAGTTAATTGTATTGCTGCTTGACTCCAGAGTCAGAAAGAGATCCTGCTTTCTGCTAACATTGCTGCACACTGGTGGCTTTAATTTCCTGTTATCAGGAACTCCCACATAGCCAGGAAATACATAAACCTCCCCTCAATTACGGGATGTGGCCAAAGGACGAACAGTACATGTAACAAGACATCAGGTTCCAGGAGTCCCCTGCTTCAGTGGACCCTTGTTTTCAGCTATGATTTGGTCAGGTATATGTTACAACAGCCCTGAGGTACTCCAACTTGCATCAGAGACTAAGCCAATCTCTTCTGGTCTGATGGTCAGAAAAATACAAACGCAGCACAAAGCCACCTTTAACCCCCACACCATCCATCCTGCTTCAGACACCACTGAGAAAGCTGGAAATCCACAGCTTCCCTACAGAAGCCAATTTGAATGGCAGGACTTTAAAATGTTGGCATTTTTATGTATAGAAACACTATTTTAGGACTTCTTTTAAGATCATTATGGCCTCCTGTGAGGTCTGTGTGGTTATTTGAGTCGTAACTGATGCTTGCTTTCACAGAAAAATAATGTAAGAATACTCTCAATAACACTTGTAAACCTCTCAAAATAAATTTGTTTTCCATGACACACATGGCCCCTCCAGAATGGAGGGTTGCAGATCATGGTATAAAAGTTTTACTGGTACCAATCAAGATGACATTCCCAACCCACTAGTGCCATCACTGGTGAGGTAAACAAAGGCTAACAGATGACTTTCTGAAGGCAATGTCCCAGTTTTCAGCAGCAAAACCAATGCTGCTGGTGAGGTTTCAACTTTCTATGCTGCCACTGCTGTCCTCTGCTCAGAGCAATAGAAACCATTCTGCTAGTGAATGGCTTTTCACCTCCTGATGCATTTCATCACTCAGTGTCTCTGGAGCACAAGAAAATGCTCCCATGCTCATCCTATATGTGAAAAATTTCAGACATAGGAAGGTTCAGTAGTTAGCCAAATACACACAATGACAGCACAGAGCTGAACTCACTGTTCACCGATTCATAACCCGTATCAGATCACAGCACCATCCTTCCAGAGTGCTGTTTACCTGGCCCCACTGCCAATCACACCACAGAAGGGTATTCCACAGAAGATTGCCTGTTTTCTGAGTGTGAAGTACACAGATGATCTCTAAAGCGCTACAAAAGTGTCATGGATTGCAATCAGTAATGTATTAGAACTGATTCAAGCCCTACAGTACTTCTTGCAAGCTCCCAGATCCTTTGAACATAGGAGGTCTCTGCAGGAGCCGCATCAGATCTTGCTGGTCTTCTATTAGAGTCAGTGAGCAAGGCAGGAAAAAAGTTATTCCCTCTGCAATTGAAATCAAACTCATATTTTCCTCAGCAGAGCTATTTTAAGTCATTCATTATTATCTTTTTTTCTCTCCGAAGCAAAGCCCGTTTGATACTCACAGGTTGTTAGAACCAAAGGGGAAAGAGAGAACACTGGGGTATTGTTCTTGCCGCAGTTGCAGACTTACTTGGTACCTAAAAAATATTGTATTAAAAAACAAACCAACTCTACAATGCTCTGAGTGAGAAGAAGAAAACATCCAGGGGAAAAAAGAAAGAGATTTAAATTCCATGCTGTGAAGTTTTGGGCAGTGCCAGGGAAGTAAAGCCTGAAGTTGACATATAGGGTCAAATCCATAGCTACTACAGATGAGCATAAACCACTGACTCGTATGTTCAGGGATGATGCGTGTGAGGCTAAGATGCAGATTATCTCATTTAACCTTTGTGATGGAAGAAGAATCCAAGACTGAGTTCCTGTGTACATCTGTGACAGATGGTGTTTAATAGCAACAACAGGCACTCTGGGTATGTCTTTCCACGTCTTGCTGGATCCCAGCTTTCTCCTCAGGCTTTCCATGTCAGCTGTA
The DNA here is from genome assembly GCF_000695815.1 of Acanthisitta chloris. Taxonomy (NCBI): domain Eukaryota; kingdom Metazoa; phylum Chordata; class Aves; order Passeriformes; family Acanthisittidae; genus Acanthisitta; species Acanthisitta chloris. Next base: position 18,465 of record NW_008674300.1, read on the forward strand.
ACTCACCTGGATACATTTTCAGGTGTGTTTTCCTACTGCAAAACCCAGACTTGGAAACGCATCCACATTAAGCTGCCACCACAGTGCAGCCTCATGTTTACCATGTGACACAGTTTGGCACCTCACATGGCTTGCTTTCTTCCACACACCAGCACATGGAATCATTTCACCATTGCTCATTCATTTCTCTCTCCACCTGCTTGTCTGTGTTGGGTGTTTTCTTCCTCATTCATGTTC
>NW_008674300.1:18724-24634 GCF_000695815.1 Acanthisitta chloris
CAGATCTTTTCCAATGTCAGCTGTGGAGCTAAATAGGGATTTTCTGAATTTGATTGATCAGGTTGTCACAAACCTGGCTAGGAGCCATTTGTTGGACACTAATCAGATTGCTGCCGCAGAATCCAGCTGCTGAGTTTCCAATGTGCTTTTAGTCTCTGGAGCGTAAAGACAGACAAAAGCACTACACCTGACTGGGCATCTCCAGGGATGTTTGAGGGGCACAGAGCCTCTATCGACCATCCCTTCCTGAGAGCTTGACCTCCTACTGCAGTTGCCTCTCCCTGCAGGCTTGCACAACTTCCCCACATAGCTTAAGTGCAGCCTTTCACAGAATCCTATCATGAGGCATGAGCCTTCTGGATTACACTTTCATTTATCAGACACTGCTAGATGTAACACATCTGTGATAAAGATGAACTTTGCATATCATGCCTGAACTCATCATCTCTCAGAAAATACAGATCATGTCCCCACCTATTGCTCCCTCTTCTTTTGACTCAGTGGGAGATCTCCTGCCTTCAGATGCCAGCTGATAATTTGCCTTTTCTGATTGTGGGTATTCCCCTCATTAAAATAGGCTTTTTCCTTTGAAAGGCCTTTCATTCCTCTCTCTGCCAACCGTTCTCTCTTCTCTCTTGATGAAGTTTCCTGTTCTGTTCCTTGACCAAGTCTTTCTTTGATCCTTTCCATCCTTACCTGGCTGTGCTCAGCTTTTTGCAATGTGCACAGGGCTCGGCAAACTCACCAGCCCTGTGTTCAGTCCCAGTCATCACCCACCAGGGTTCAAGGACCAACTGCTGTCAATGATGTGTGAAGGACTTTTCTGCCTAACAGTTAGGAGGCATCCACACTGAAGCTATGCTCATAGTTACAGCAATATAACTACAGTGACATCAAGGAGGTTGCACACCTCATGCAGAGGTCTCGCATCAACATGAGGCTCAGGACCAGCTGTTGAACAGCTGGCACCCAGGGCAGAGGCATTTAATCCTAGTGCTATTCTAGTAGTGCTGCAGGCTTGATAAGTACCATGACTCTGAAAGAGGTGCAGATATTTACCTCAACAAGAGATCAGGGGCTTCAGCTGCTCATCTGGCAAGTGTTCAGAGCTGCCAGTTCTGGAGGATGCATGGCCACCTGGATCTCCTCCACCCATTCAAGTTCAATGTGCAGGAACTCAGAGCAAAAAGACAAGATCAAGACACAGGTTATCTTCCAGCTGCTACGTGAGTCAGGGACCTGGTGCACAGCATAACCTGCATGTTTCATGAAGGAAAATAGGTGGAAGCATCACATTATCTGTGGTTGCAGCTCAGCAGATGCTCCATTTGCACACTGCAGTTTATGAGCTGTGCTGCAGTATGATTTAGAGGGGCGAGGACAGAGTGCTTTGGTTTCATCAGGGACGTGGAGGTAAGGGAAGGCTTCCCATGAACGGGTTATGAATATAGCTTAGGCAAGGAGACAGAGTTTGTCTGTGTGAGCTGACATGCCCACACACGGACCAATGCACAGATCACCCTTGGAGTAGGGAGGACTCGATGGGCTCTTATTATAAATGATCCTTGGCTAACAACATGGAGAAAGTAATTTATGCTTCTTCCTGCATTTCTGAATAATCTTTAGTGGGTTGAATTGTCCATAAATCTGCTGCTATTCTTTGGATACAGGTGTGAATCCAAGGACTCTCTGACTCTTAAAATGATGAAGTTTGGCAAGCAGAAATCACTGTTTAAAGCAAGGATTCACTCTTCTCTCATTTAAATGCTGCAGGAAGTAGTGACATACTTACAGGAAGTAAGGTCTGGTTCTGGTATACTGGGCTGAAATAACTTGCCATTTCCAGAGCAGGATGAAGCACACGGCAATTATAATGCAAAAAGCTTTATGAGGATGTAACTGTTTAAAAGCCGATTATGAGAAAGAAGGACTTGGCATCCAATCTGGAAGGGTAGTAGAGAGAGGGATGGCTGCATGGCAGGACTCCTGTTGGTGTATGAATGTCTGCACCATGGTGGCATTGTTATCCCCTTCTTGTCCTGACAATACACAGTCAATGGCACTTCAGGAGGTGGGTGGGGGACATCTGGTTAATGAGGAACAGATGGACCTCATCGGACATGCACTATACCTGCTCTTTCCTTCACTGCTCCCTCTCTCACTCTGATTTCTCTATTCTCCCCTGCAGCTGAGCTCTTCCTTCTCCTTCCTTTTAAATGGGAGGGAATGTTTGTGCGCTCCCAATAAAGAGCAATGAAATGCTCTAGTCAGAGCCAAGTGCAATATCAATGAATGCATTAGATGTCTCAACTGTAGCATGCTCCATTCTCTGGGATCCTTATGTGCTGTGCTGGTCCCCACTTAACATGTCCCCTTCCCACTCCAGTTTCTGGACCCATTGAGACAGTGGGAAACAGAAGCCACTTCCTCATTTGCCATTTTTTTTATATGACCTGTTCAATGATTTGAGAAAGACTTTCTCAAAGCCCATTCTTTGGGACTTGGGACTTGTGAATAGGTATTTATGTTCATCTTGACTCTCCATAGCTTATGGGGGTAACTTTTAGAAGAGGTGAAGTGATTCAGGGCAACCTGAATTTCTCTTCCATCCGTCTGGTTCCTCCATAGCACGTACATAGGATTTGGGTCTGTGCTTGTGTGTTCTCATCCAATTAACAGATGCCAGTAATGTGGGTTTGTTGGTCTCCCATGAAAATCTGAAAATCAGAATACAAAACAGATCCTGAGAGAAATACAAATTCCCAAAGGTTTGTGCATCTCACAGCTCAGAGGAGACAGCACAATGTTCCTAGATGTGCTTCTACAAAGGAAATCTTCCTAAATCCCTGTGTTCCAACCAACGCTGACAAAATAGCAAAATAATTCCTAACAAGTTCCAATTGGCTTTCATTAATACTGGTAGCTTTCATTGAGATTTTCTCCCTGAGAGATATGACAGAGAAGTCAGTCCCTAAACCCCTTCTCACTCTTTCTTATAACAATTTTATTTCACTACAGTTATGCTTGCTCACAGTTACAGAGTTGAACTGATCCCTCAGTTTAAGTTACATGATGTGCTTATGTAACATCAGAAAAAGGTTTTCCACCTTCCTCTAAGTCACCAAGTATTTTAGTGTGGGTGAGCAAAGTCCCCTGAATCAGTTCCTTTCAAGGGCAGCAAGCTGAGGCATAGTTAGCAGTTCAGCCAAGCTACCTGCTTCTGTCTCTCTAATCTGAGAGCTATTACAGTGTCAAAAAATGGGCTTAATTTTCAGTGTAGATCTGTTTTGGATAAAAGGCCTCTGTGTCCCTTCTGTGGTTTCTACTCCAGCTGCCTTTGAGACACATTGGATTTTATATATAGGGCACAATTACAGCATGAATGAGGAAGGAGAACTTCAAAGGAGGATGATTAAGGTTGGGTGAGTTGGCAACCAAGTTAATTCACTTGAGTTGATCATTTCAATGAGGAAAATGGACTGAGTCCCCACGGTATTCTCTCCATAGCACACAAATGCTGAGTTAGCATCTAGATCCATCCTCTGCCAGGATCTTGACTTTATGGGCAACTCGGAAGTATTATTCAGTATACATCCCAGCCAATGCATCATGACTATATCTGTTTGTCCTTGGCTTTCCTTCCAAGATCTTTTGCATACTTTTTCTCCTTCTGCCTTTTCCCGAATACCCCTTCACTCCTCTCACTTCATGGACAGTTAACACACAGATTCTAACACAGTGCGTTAGCAATACCTCAATGGCTTTACAGAATGGGACAATAAAAGGAAAAGTTTGTTCATCCCACTACTTTTGTCATTCATCACAAGTTGAAGTACGTCCATTGTAAGTTTATTCTGCATGACACTTTGACACTCTGTTCCTGCCTGGGACATTTCCTTCAGCAGTGCAGTCAAGGTCCTGACTCACCCCTGAAGTCTAGAGTGGCAAGACTGTCTTTACACTGCTCCTCTCCCACAAGACACTGAACATGGCCACACAGTCTAGGACTGATGTATGCTTCATTGAGTTCACAGGGAGACAGATCCCAGTCCAAGGATCCCATCCAGAAGTCCTCAGGGAGAGAATGCGCTCAGCCATCCCTAGCAGCTCCTCTCCAGGCTTCACCACGCACATACAAACAAGTCTGTCAGGTCAGTCAGTGCTACCACTTTCCATCTGCCTGGATGGCTGCATGCATCTTGCTTCATCTTAGCTTCTTTCCTCAGACACACCTCGTATCTCTCCTTGGACATGTTGCACAGGGACAATTCTTCGTGAAGAGCTTTACCCCAATAAAAGAAGTACCTGCTCAAGGTCACTGATCATTCAGACTTCCTGATGCAATGAAGCTGGGATGGTCTGGGAGCTTCTGAACAGCATAACCTCTCTGACAGCTCACTTCCTTTCAAGTCTGGAGTGTGAGCCTTGGCAAATAATGCCATCTTCAGTGTTCCACCTCTAAATAGCCTTCCATCTGATGAGTGAAAATCGGTGTCGGTGCACCTGAACCTGTTCCCTTGAAGGGAGATTTTCTATGCACTGCCCCAGATTTGTCAAGTCCATTATGAAGAATCCTGTTGTGCAGAACTTCAAGTCAAGACACACTGCTTTGTAAGATAAATGCAGGTTGAAAGAGTGCAGCTGGATTCCTAGAGAAAAGGGCTATGATTCCCCAGAGACCCTCGAAGGTCCAAGGTAACTGCAGTCATGGCCTCATTGCCTGCACCAATCTCATCACTGCAGTAATGCAATGAACTTGTACAAGCCCCACTGGAGAAGGGACAAAACTGATAATCCTGATCCTGTCTTCTACAGCAAGTGCATGCAAAGAAATGTCCTGATGAACCTCTGAGGAAAGTTTATGCCCCAGGCTGGATAGGCAAGGAACTGGGGCTTACTTAGAGTTCTAAGAGTCAATAGATTTTGTATTCTTGCTGCAATTTCTTGTGAACTACAATCCAATTTTTCACTTTCCACCAGAATGCAGCAACATGCAGTGAAGTGCATTGTTTTTTTGGCTGTTGAGACTGCTTCAACTGGGATTCTGGGATTCCAGTTTTCCTGCTCTTCTCAAACGCAGTGAGACCCATAGTCACACCAAGCTGAATAAAACACCTCTAGCCTGAGTTAGAATCCAGTTTCAGTCCTTTTTCTCTGATTCAGTTTCACTGGTAAGTTGGAAATAATAATAATAATAATAGTTCAGTATAAATCTTAGGCAGTCTGGGCTTCCATCCCAAAATGTTACCAGTTCTGACATCGCGACCAGCCAGTGGGGTGGATTGGCTGGAGGACTCATTCATTTCCTATGTTTAGACAAGCATGGAAGCTTTTTCTACTTTAATGTATATTGCACTGACAGAAATCTGTCAACATGTTGCCAGTCTGAGAAAGAATGGTTTTCCCTGTATGTGTTTTTTGAAACTGGTTCCTTTTCTCCTTGTAAGTTCTAGTTATAACTCAAATTTCAGCAGCTGGACCCTGTGGTAGAATGAATTCTGCAGTTGCTCCATAGGTATTTATACTCTGGTCATTACCATGCTGTGTATGTATTTTACCACTGTATTTCCAGGATTTTCAGTGACATTAGCACTGACTTTCACCTCCAGTTGTGCTTGTTTATATATACCCTCCAGTCACAGGGTGGGGGGTGCTGGTGAAGAAAAGGTCAGTCAGACATTTGTGTGTGCTAGTTAAGTTTGAATCATAGGATAACTAGAGCATTTAGGTGGGAAGGGACCTCACAAATTCCCTAGTCAAAGCAGGGATGGCTGTGAGGCCAGGACAATTTGCTCAGGGCTTTACCCAGCTGGGACCAGGTTTCACAGACATCATATCCCAGCAGAACTTCGAATGAATATGGTATGTCACTGAGGAACAGCTATGGGGAAGTAATTGAAACCAGCAGTG
>NW_008674301.1:0-11532 GCF_000695815.1 Acanthisitta chloris
ACCCAGATGATTCTATGATTCTATAAATGGTGCAACCATGAAAGAAGCTGAGGAAGACATAACAAATAGCCGAAGTGGAAATAAACGGATTCACACAAGAAAGTAGCTGCTGGCAATGTTGTTACGCAAAGTGTCCCAGAGAAGGTCTGCCCACAAGCGCAATTAAGGTTATCATGAAGGGTGTATACAATACAATTACTAAATGCTTATTGCTCATGAGAAATAGATCTGGAATCAAGGGTGGAGAGATTTGCAAAGGGAGTATGAAAGTGGCTTCAGAGATACCATCGCTGTTGTAAATGTGGAAAAAGAGGATCATTGCAATGAATTGCAAAAGCTTTGCAAGATCTTTGCAAAGACTGAAACCTCAGTCAAAAACCAAGCAAAGTACAACTGACATTCTTCAGTAGGAACAGCCTTATTTGAATGGGAAAATGGTATTACAGCCAGTTCTAAACCCTCTGTGATCCTATTACAGCTCTTCATTATTAATAATCATCCTTACTGGTGATTACTTTCCCTCTCTGAACACAACACAAGAGTGAACTCCCTCTAGATCTAGTTTGTTTAAAATTTCAGATTCTGTGCAATCCTCTGTAGCCATATATAGCTTTATGTATAAGGCGATATTAAAGACTCTCTTTAGCTTTTAGGGAAGGTTTTCACAACATTTATGACTATGTGTTTTGTTCTTTTAGTCCTGTCTTTGATTTAAATGTCTTGCTGGAGATGTGAGATTCATCTGTGAAAATAAAATACAAACTCTCTACTTTATTTCTCAGCCCTGACCTTGAAATTTATTTTCTAGAAGTGAGCTGATGTGCCAGCTAGATTTCCCCCAGTTGCTGAGGAATAACGACAAAGATGTTCTTCAAACACAGACAAACCTGGTGTAGTGAAGAACAGAGCAGAATCTTGACATAAGCATAGGGATTCCCAGAAATATAAGTCCAAATGTTCAACTATATAAATAACATGATAAAGCAATAGTTGAAATGATCCTGTCTGAGACCTACTGAACATGTGCAGATTGAATTTTCTTTACATGTGCATAGAAGTGTGTTCAGCTGCACACTGTGTAGTTACAGCCAATTCTCCAATAAAATATTTATGAAACTGACAATGCAGTAGATTACCTGGGTGGCAGGTCTACAGTTGAGAGTTTCTTTCAGTTCAGATGAACTACAATGAATGAACAACTTGGAACGAAAACACTTAAGACCTTCCTGCTAGGGTTTTATGTTTCGATGAAAATCTCTCCTTTGCAAAATGAGAAGATAAAGAGGTTTTGCTCTTTTGTCTCCTTCAGGAGAATCCTATCCCAAAGAGAAAGCTGTCACTATAGACATCATGGTGTGCATTCACCCTTTTTTAGGTGGAGCTTGAGAGAATCTTAAACTGAAAAGAGTCTTGAGACAAAACTGTGTATGAGGCCACTTCCATGTTGTGGATCATCTAAAAAGAAGACATAAGTCAACATAAGTCTCCCTGCAACTAGTACAAGTTTTGCCATGTGATAGTTCACATCTTGAAGAGCAAGAAAAACTGTAAATCACACCATGTTGTTAGTGTCAAACTCTTTATTCCTGGAGATGTATTGAGTGCTTTTTTGAAGTTGGATGCTATATTTAAAAGATTTATTAGCTGTGTCTTCTCTATTTCAGAATTTTGTCTTTGTTGGGAAGGAGGTAACAGAAATCTTTACACTTTCTTGTACTGATGTCAGCTGTGATGTGAGGACCAGGGTAAAGACTGAATTCCCACTATCTGCAGGCTCAGAAGAGATCGTGGCTATTCAGTCATGACAGGATGAAGACACTGCATTTTCTTCTATGATGTATATGTCACTTCTCATTAATTCCAAGGGACCTGATACTTTAGAAACCAGGGTAAACAGAGTTGTGTATTGGCTTAGTTCTCTGTCATGAATAAATTTATTTCCTGGCAAGTGTAAAAATGAGCAAGGCCAAAACCCCTCAGAGAAGAACATGTCACAGTGATTGCTAATATATTACTGTACAGACAAATGCCGTATAAAACCCCTATTAGGATGTCATACCTGCTTACTACTGAATTCTCCAGAAATTTTATTTGTTGTGTCAAAGCTAATTATCAAAGTCCTGTTGATGGGAAGCAGCTCACTGGGCCTGAATGTGTCAGAACAGAATAACTAAATTGTGAGAATTCATGGGCCTCTGCTTAGAATAATTAACTTGACCCTTTGTAGAAAGCACACACTTTGGAAACTAATTTTCTCTTTGCACAAAGCAATTTGTCCTTCTGTTGCCTTTGAAAAGTAAACTGTTCAACGGTGAGACTATTATCATCTCCATTCTATTAATCTCTGAGCTTTCTTCCTTGTTTCCCTCTCACAACTTAGTGTGTAGCTGCTTTTGCATGGAGAAAGCTCTGCACTTGCTAAAAACTGAAATGTGAAATTATATAATTTCCCTCCAAATAGAACTGGTGTACCCTTTCAGCCACACCTTTGTGGCACAGGGACCTTTTTTTCCTTCATGATGCTGCTTGTATTAAAGAACAGCAACTTTGCATTGAATTGTTAACAGATATAAATGGCTGTTGGTATGCACAGGGAGTACAACAGACTTCACAGGTAGGAGTGTCCTCGGGTGAAGTTCTGACCGTATTCAATTTAACATCAAACTCCTGCTGATTGCTGTGAAACTAGGATTGTATTGTTTGGATCCAAGGTGTGATTCTGTCACATGTTCCTGTTTTCAAGAATAATGCTCTGTTTGCTAATGTGATTGCTTGGCTGAAGGGAATGGTTCCCAGTCTGCTCCTGAGTGAATGCTTATGTCCAAATATCTGAAGTCATCACTGCAGTTGGCATTTTCAGCATAAGAATTAAAGTGTGGAGCCAAGTAATTTTTCAGTTTTTTTGTCTTCCTTTCTTAGAATTGAAGAATAATAATCTGGCCAATGACAAACTATGGTACCCAGCCTCTGCATTAACAGGTCCCTCAGATCATTCTTTGGGGAAAAGAGGACAACTGTACATCTTTGCCTGTTGTAACCTCATTGCCAGGGGCTGCATGACGACCTGTAGCTCCAGCTACAGAGCACTGACCGTGGCCTCTAGGCTCTTTGACCTCTTGATGACCTTAGACAAGGAAAAGCCTGTGCTTTGCATAGAGCTGACTGGTTCAAAAGGAGGGAAGCAGCAATAATGTTTGCATTTGAGAGTTTACCTCTGCCAGTCAAACAGTTATGCATCCCTCCAGAAAGAAATACTGGTACGTTACAGCCTTTTTCTCAGACTGTTTTCTGAAATGGTAGAGTACTTCACTATATTTTGAGCTGTCTCTAGTGTCAAATTACCTTTATTTTGGAAAACACACCTTCCCTTAAGGCGTGGTGGAATACATTATGAATAGGAGCTAATCACTCTCTGATGCCAGCACCGTGCTCCTAGAAAATTCTGGATGTGCTTGTCATTCCAAAAACTTCTTTAGATCCTTGAGTCCCTTGTGTTCTGTGACACTTAGCAGGCATCCATCTTTGTCACCTTAGGAATGATACTTTCAAGATAAGGAGTGTGGATGTCCAAAGCTTTTCTTAAAAGAAGCAATACATATTTTCTGCTTTAACTTTGATTAAAAAGAGACAAGAGACATGTAAAGCTATTATTATGCTACATTTGCATGGTCTATTCTGTACTTCACCTGTAATTATATGGTTTAAACTACATGAAGCCAGGAGTTGCTAGTGAAGGATAAGATGTGGTGTGTATTGCCTGGAGCAGAACTCCTACAGTAGATATAACTGGATCCCTCCATTTGGAAGCAGCCAGAGAAAACATCTGGGTGTACAACAAAACCTGCTTTGTAAGAAGAGGCATACACCTAATTAGATGGAGCTGAAGGAGCCTGCCTATGCAACACAAGCTCAACCATCAGTCTCCATGAGAGCAGGAAATTTGTCCACTGTTCAAAATGTGTCCCCTCCAAATATCATTTCATATTCCTAGAGGCTGAAAGGACTGAAGTGCATTTTCTTTTCCTATGCTGTGTTTATAAGTGCTCTTAATCATTGCTGTGGATAATGCAACATAGGAAGTCATGTTCCTTTCAGGTATTGAAGTTGCTTCTGTACTGAGCTGGGATGTGTCTGACAGTTTATCAACTTAATTCTGCATTACTATTTAGTAAGGTTAGCAAAAAAAAAAACCAGAATTATTTCTAGGGGGGAGAATAGTGAAATTTGCAAAGGATTCGGTAGTTGTGCTGCAAGGTAGCTGTGAAAAATGTTGCATGACCTTCAGGGACCATTACTTAAATAAGCAGAACCAGTGTCTTTGGACCATTTTTTCTGTATTGCTTTGGATGTGAAACAAAGATCAGTGGTTCAAAACACATGATGTTTATCAATGTATCTACCTGTTGTTATGGAAATCTCTTTTCTTCCAGCAAGATGAAGAAAATGAATGCATTTGGGGAAACTTTGTCTTGAGGAGCTCTGTTCCTCTTCCAGTCCTCTTCTTAGTCATAGATCAATGACACTGGCTGGATGTACTAGAAAGGCATCACTATTGTGTTTGTATTGATAGAATTTTATTACCTTGCCTTCGACTGCTGGTCAAAGGCACAACAAAATTATGAATTGAAACTGGTTGTTGCCATGATGTGCTGTGGGATAATGCTATGCCACATGTCTGATCTGCAAAACGCAAATTTTTGAAAACAGTGGTCTGAATCAGAACAGAGTGATCACATAAAAATTTCACACCATTAAAGTTGCTAAAGTGTTGGTGGTGTTATTAATTTCAATTAATCAAACACTTCCTTTTCTGTGGAATAAACACATTCTTCATTTACACATCATATTCTGTATATGAAATAAACATGAAAAGGAACTTAAAAAATGGACTGAGATTTTTCAACTCAACCATATAAAACACCTGATTCCAGATTTTTTCAAGGCTACCTATTTTCTGCATTGAATAGTAGTTGTTCAATATTGGTTGCTTACCTCCCCCATTTCAAATATATTTCACCATGAAATTTTTATCCTGTTTCAATGGTGAATTTCTGATAAATGATTGTTAGCAGAAGTTGCAATGTTCAAAAAAACAAAGCAAAAAAGATAAAATAAATTTTGATTCTGACATTATCTTGAATTGTGGCCAGCTTGTGGAGAAGCCATGTTTTTGTGAGAATGCAGAAGTTCAAGTGGGACAAAATTGTCATGTTTGAAGGTTCTTTGGTAAGGAGTAAGTTCTAATAAAATAGTTTTCTTGTAGCTGGAGATATTTTTGTGCTTACTAGAAGCACTTCCTTACTTATTTTTAGAGGTAAATAAATTTAGATAAGTAAACTTTTGGGTAGTTTCTTAACTGATTCCTTATTTTCATTATATTTTTTAAATTATCTTTTCAACGTAGGTGAATAGGGACACTTTTAGAATTATATGAATTTTACTCATTTCAGAGAAAAACGTTATTTGTGGGTTTTTTTAATTGACAGTCTGACTATGGATCTAAGCCTGATGATTCTTTGCTCTCCTTTTCTTCTGGATAGGCCAAAAAGACTAATTTGAATAAAGTGTCAGAGAGGCAGTGCGGGAATGTTTTCATTCATTAAATGACCACTGACAAAAGTAAGAGGAAAAGCAGTATCTGTCTTCTTTTGTCTCATAATGGAGGAAGTTCATGTATGTTTTCTACAGGAGTGGCAGGGCCTTTGCTTGCACCAGGCATATCCTGGCCAGCAGGTGCCAGGATTCTCTGAATCCCCACTGCCAAGTGCTAGGGTTAAGGATAATGAATATTCTCAGTGGGAAAAAATTAATTATTTTTTATTGTTTGGTTTAGTTATTTATTAATTATTTCCTTTTTTTTTTTTCATCCTTCCACTTCCACCACAGGGCAGCTTACATGGCACCAGGCCTGTGTATTTTAGACAGGGTGTACCTGACACAGAGTGGGAAAAGGATTATGGCCCAGGAGTTACAGGGACTGATTGAGAGTTCTTTAAACTAGGATAGAAGGGGGAAGGGGATAAGACCAGGATCACTAAAGATGAGCCTAGGGGTGGAATGCCTATGATGGGGATGAAATCAGTAGACCAGCTTAAGTGCATGTACACCAATGCATGCAGTATGGGCAGCAAACAGGAGGAGCTGGAAACCGTGGTCCAGCAGTAAAGTTATGATATGGATGTTATCACAGAAACATGGTGGGATAACTCTCACAACTGGCATGCTGTGACAATTCCTGTCTTCTCTTTTCACTCTTTCGACATTCAGGAGTTTCTGATTGAAGAAACTAATGAGCTGGCTGTCCTAGTTTTGCCAGGATGCAAAAGCACTGGTCATCTTTATTTTAGGATGTGCAAAATATAAAGATGCACAGATAAAGAAATGCCTCATGAGAGTTTCAAGAGTTCTCTGATGAAACAAAGGACTGACCAAAACTAAACACAGAGGTACTGGCTTCCCCTGCCTGCAGTCTACTTCTCACTTCCAATAATCTTTTTCCCCTTTTGCTTCCCCAGTCTATGCTGTATCTTGATCATCTTCCTCAGTAAGTAATTTTACATATTGGAAAATATGTTTATTTTCAAAATTCTTTATGCTAGTAGTTTACTGTCATTGTCAGAGCACTGAAAATAAAATTGATTGAACAGGCTTGATTTCTGAGAGGGCTTCTTGACCCATAAAATGCTATTGCTCACATTGCTTACCTTCTTGTCAGCTGGTTGGTTTGAGTTGATGTGCAGGTAATAAACTTTAACTCCCATTCCTGTGGACAGCTGCATGTTGGAAATGATGTGCTTAAAGACCAATGTTTCTTGTCTCTGTAATGAGCACTGCATATAATTTCACACTGTGTTCTAGTAAGCTCTGTTTCTAATTTTGCCCTACATGGGCTGTTGTCTTGACCATATTACAATTAAAACAGCATTAGAGTAGAATAAATTTTGATTTATAGCTTAAGAGTCCATAATTTCAGTAGCCAAAAAAAGGAGAAGGAAAAAGATCAAATACTGACATGACAGAGTTGTGATATTTTAAGAGCTTTTATAAAAGAAATATCCCAAGATCCTGAGGGTTGGTGTCAGATTAGATTTTTAAAATTTCTGAGTATAAATGCTTGCAAAGATGGATTTATTTGGTTGTCAAATAATTTTGGTCAGAGCACAAAATAGAATAGAATCATAGAATCATAGAAGAATTTAGGTTGGAAAAGACCTTTAAGGTCAGTGAGTCCAGCTGTAAATGCAGCATTGCCAGGTCTACCACTAAATCATGTCCCTAAGCACCACATCTACACTTCTTTTAAATATCTTCAGGGATGGTGACTACACCACTTCCCTGAGCAGTGGGGAACATTCCAGTGTTTGACCACCCTTTCAGTGACAAAATTTTTCCCAATATCCAACTCCTCTCCTACTACTACTTCAGTCCATCTCCTCTTTCATCACTTGTTACCTGGGACAGTAGACCACCCTCACCCTGCTGCAGCCTTCATTCAGGTAATTGTAGTGCATGATATGGTCTCAAGAGTTTAGAAGAGAAGGAAGCTTGGTGTAATGGTATAATTTCCACGAACATCATGTTTGCTACATACAAAATAATACACCAGTTTCCAAGAAGAGGGTAATTTGTTATGGAACACAGTCTAACACTGTTCAGTTTAGTAGCGTGTGGTCCTTTCTGACTGTACTTCAGTACCTTTTTCCTTTGAGGACTATAACCGCTTGCAATTCTAAGAGATATGAGGTGCTAAGTATAAAATTGTTTTACTCACATGTTGATGGCATGTATGCACTTGTCACTCAGATATGGATTTAATGGAAAGTTTATGACTCCTGTGACTTTCTTGCTGCCTTCCTACACTCAAACTAGGTCTCTTATTAGAATGCATATCCTCCAGCAGCTATCCAGTTCCCACCACTCAGGCTGCATCTGGCCCCAGTGTAACTTATGTTTGCTTTTTATCAGGGCCAAATTTGGAGTGGAGATTTCCTTGCAAGGCCTGTCATGAGATTCTCAGCTGGTTTAGTCAGCTAACCCCAGTAGAAGTTGCCTGTGCTGTACTGTGTAGAGTAACTGAGAGCCACCCATGTGTCTGAATTAAAACAGTTGTGCTGAAAAAAACTGACTCCAGATAACATCTCTGATTCCTTCATTGTACCCGTTAGCAAAAGTAATTCTGTCTTTCATTGGACTAGAAAACTATATATTGATGTGTCTTGTAGACCTCAAGTGGCTCATGACCACAACTAATAAGACACTTCAAAAATAATATCGTGTCCAGATGTAGCTCCAGTTAGACATGGTGTCCTTCTACTGAAACCTTAATACATGTCTTCTTTCCTGCAGCAAACTTTTTGAAGGAAATTGGAGAAAATATTTTGTCAGGGCTGTCATTTTTTTCTTAAGATAAATCCCATTTTCAAAGCAGTATAGAAATTGCCACGAATATGGAAAGGCTGATATGCTTTACATTTGTTTACATAAATACAATATTCTAATCTTTGAAACTATTTTGGGTGTTTCTGAATATGAAAGGTATTTTATTATCCCAGCTACTATGCTGATTTTATTTTTAATCTCTCTCCCTAACAAACAATAAAATTCTCACCTCTTTAGCTGACCTCTACTTCTCTTCAGTTGCAGTCTAGTGACACAAGACACCATAAATTTCCTCCTGCCCTCTTTCTTTTTTTATGGGAAGTTCTATCTTCAGTGACCTGAATTAAATTCTCTTTTAGAAGCAATGTTAATTTTATATTCTGTAGATAACTCTCCTGTGTGCATGCCAGTGTTTGTGCATGCACATGCATTCTGAATTCAAGAGTCATTTCTCCTTTGCTTATGATTCTTTTCCAGTCATACTTGGAAGGATATAGAAAAGATTTCTAGATTAAAATACAGTTATTACCTTTTGATGTAATGGCACAGATTAAACACACTTGAATATAGCTGAGTTGCAATAGACACAATTGGAAAAAATTCATCACTCTTTGCTGTCTTTAAGAGTAATGATTTATGTACCGTTGCAGGATGATATATATGCCCATAGATTACTGTTTGAATTACTGTGCCTTCTTTATGACTTATTGTTTGCCAGAGATCTCTGAACATTTCATTTAAGGATCAGAAAAGAATTAAAGACTTTTCTTTTTCTTCCCAGAAAGGTTCAAAACTGGAAAGTAAGAGGATTAGGATGGGGGGAAACAGATGACTCATTCTGGCCTGAAATTACACACCTTAAGTCAAATCAATCACTTGTCACTGAAGCCTGCAAAGACTTGTACACATGATTACAGAAAAACTGATTCAAGGAAAGAAATAAGATGGAAAATTCTTATGTTTACTGGATTTAATGCTAGTTCCGTGTTGGGACATAGGACTATACATTCTCTAGTTTTGCTGGCACGACTTCAGACGTATCTTCTTATACAACAGAGGTCTATACGGGCACAAATAAAAGGTAAAAAATGTGTATGCTGTAGGATTTTTTTAATACTGTGACAGTGAAATGAAGAAATATAGAAACAGTTCACAATAACTGGAGTCAACTTCTTTGGAGGATGCAGGTCTCTCTTCCAGGAGCTGCTGTAGAACAAACCAGATGGGGTAACAGCTCTCCTGGAGACAAGGGATTTTAGGAATTTTGAACTTTGGGGTTTGTAGTCTGCTGTATTGAAACTGCTAGAAATCCTGTCCTGCCAGGGACAGGATGATTGAGAGACCTTGTGTAATCTTATTTGGTCCTGTGGTATTTTGCTCTAGTTGAGTTTTATTCTTTTATTTCAAGGCATGGAATGGAAGAAAAGTGACAACTTGTGAAGTTGATGGCTTTAAGAAAAAAGTTGGAAATCCTGTAAAGACACTGACTTGCAAATTATGAAATGCATGTTTTACTGAAAATATTTCTCATGTTTGGTGGGAGAACTGAACAATAAGTCACTGGCACTGTATGGTTTTTATGGGTTATCAGTTTTTGCAGCTCCAGAAAGATGAAGTCATTGTGGGTGCCCTTCAATACTCAAAGTGATGAGTATGACTGCCATACAGTTCCAGTCTGCCCTGGATAAATATTCATATTCTCATGATTATCTTCCCTAAGTTTGAATATTTAACCTCTTCCTTGAATCATGTCAAGAAAGTGAGGGTTCAGAGAACTGAAGTCTATTTAAGTTCTGTGCTGGACTATCTTGAGTCAAATGACCCAATTGAGGTGGATGTAATTTATATTAAGCTCACAAGACAGACTAGTGATTAGAATAAGATATTCCCAGAGCCTGAAGAGGGTACACTACTCAGCAGGAGGGCACCTGAAACTCAGACTCACAGAATGGATAAGGCTGGAAGGGATCAAAGTGGGTCATCTGGCCCAATTTCCCTGCTTAAGCAGGGTCATCCTAGGGCGCACAGCACAAGTTGTGTCCAGATGGTTCTCAAATATCTCCAGTGAGGGAAACTCTACAACCTCTACAGAAAATCTATTCCAGTGTGCAGTCACACACAGTAAAGAAGTGCTTCCTTATATTCAGATGGAACTGTCTGTGCATCAGTTTCTGTCCATGAAATGCAACACAAAGGAATTTCAGCCACTCCAGCAGTGTCATCTTCATTGGGGGCCTAACTTAAATGCCTCTATACAAAGTCACACAGAATGGGGAATAATCAATAGAAGTTAGAGATATGAGGATGTCTGCAGGTCTATGATCTCATTAGCATTACAGAAATCTGGTGAGATTGCTCCTGTGACTGAAGTGTTGGAATGGAAGGATACAGGCTTTTTAGGAAGGACAGGCAGAGGAAATGAAGTGGTGATGTTTCACTCTATGTCAATGACCACCTGGAGTGCATGGACCTTCACCTGGGGATAGATGAGGAGCTGGTTGAGAACTTGTGAGTTGGGGTTAAAAAGAGGGCAGGCACCAGTGACATTACAGAGGGGTTCTGCTACAAGCTACCTAACCAGGAAGACTGAGAAGATGAGGTCCTCTACAGACAGAGAGGAGTGGCCTTGTATTCACAAGCCTGGGTCCTCAGCGGGGCTTCAACCACCCCAGCACCTGATGGAGAGGCAACACGAAAGGATACAGGCAATTCAGGAGGTTCCTGGTATGAGTTCTTCTCCAAGTGATAGAGGAAACAACAAGGAGGGGTGCTATGTTGGACCTTGTTCTTAGCAACAAGGAGGGGCAGGTGGGGAATTGAAGCTTCAGGGCAGCTGGAGTTCGAGTGAACTATTGAGAGTTCAAAAACCGTGGGGCAAAGAGGAGGGTGTACAGCAAACTCACTACCCTGGACTTCAGGGGATCAGACTTTGGTCTCTTCTAGGATCTCCTTGGTAGAGTGTTGTAGGATAGACCCCTGAAGGGAAGAGGTGTCTCAGAGAGTTGGATGATATTGATTGGCTCCTCCCCCTCCTGCACTTTGGCCATAACAATCCCATGCAGTGCTACAGGCTGGAGACAGAGTGGCTGGAGAGCAGCAAGGCAGAAAGGGACCTGGGAGTTTGGATAGATAGAAAGCTGAACATGAGCCAGT
>NW_008674301.1:12145-12741 GCF_000695815.1 Acanthisitta chloris
TATTCTATTCTATTCTATTCTATTCTATTCTATTCTATTCTATTCTATTCTATTCTATTCTATTCTATTCTATTCTATTCTATTCTATTTCCCCTCAGGATTATTTAAAACTTGTTTTGGAGTAGAACAGAAAAAAGTATTGAAGACTTTTATACTTGATTTTAAGAAATTGCTTCTCATGAAGCAGAGCACCTTTTAAATTTCATTTTCTAATTAATAGGTTTTTTTTGCAATAACTGAAAAAGTTAATTATAAAAATACATTGCATTGACACAAAGAAGTGGAAAACCTGTGAGAAAATCTGTAATATTTCTCAAAAAATCATTCATGCTTTTATTAGAGGAACTTTGAAATTGTAATGGATATTTATTTAAGAAATAGCCGGTAAGATTTGCAATGGAAATAATGATCAAATTTTAGCAAGTAATTGCTGAGAGGTAGTTTTCCACCTGCAGAAAAAATTGTAAGATATATATATGTTATAATCAGGGAGAAAAAATTCCACTATGTAATATCTCTGAACAATGAGAGTGCACTCATATTGGCTTTGAATCCTGAACAGTTAGAGACCCTTGTCAACAATATTAATTATTAAA
>NW_008674301.1:12805-23097 GCF_000695815.1 Acanthisitta chloris
CAACAATATTAATTATTAAAAAATAATTATAGAGGTATTGAGTGAATAATTTGCAAAAACCTCTCCTCACCAGAACTAGTATTGAAATGGAATTCTGCTCCTGCAGTAAATTCTGGATTTTAAAATATCATTATCATTATCAACTGGATCGAAAAGCCAAGAAAAATGAGAACAGAACAGAATTTACAGAAAGAGTAGAATAGCTGTGATTTCAATGACATATCTGATTTTATATATTTTTGTTTTCCATATATTTTTGCCTTAGTATAAAACATTGGTGATGCTGTTTAATAAGAGTAATTAAATTAGGACACTGGAGTAAAGCACAAAATGTAAATTTCAAAAGAGATAAACTGCAATATGCTCTGTCTTGACTTATCCTTTCATCTTGTTGCAATCAACATATTTCAATGACTAAATAACAGCTATGTAGTATACTGTTTTCTGTTGATAAAATGTTTTTTTGAAAATTCTCCAGTGAATTTAAGTATTTTCTTGACAAAGTAGGTAATCAGTGAAGAGATTCAGTGTTTTGTCTTATTGACAGGGCTCAACACTACATGTGGCTCTGCTGCAGTATTTTTTACATTGTTCATTAGTCAAACTTGTCTGAGGTCCAGCCATTTGTAGGATAGCTCTGTGTGATTTGATTGTATGTTGTAACAACCACAAGCAGAAACCACTCTGAAAGAGTTGCCTCAACTGTATGTATAGTGACTAAAACCCTCTACAAGGTTATTGTGGTGAAAAAAAATTGACTGGACTGAACTCCTCTTCTTCTGAGTGCAACATTTGCTATTAATCTCTTTTTTCTTTCCCGGCATGCTAGCAGAAAAAGCCCCAGTATTCCTCTCCTGAGGCCAGTCACTTTGAAAGTTTCTGAAGTAATTCCTCCCAGATACCATGAATGATTGTGCTATCCATTCCCAGGACTATTCTATTGCTTTTGCTTTCCTCTTTCTCCCTTCCAGATCCATGTTATAATATGTTCATATGGGTATAATTTGGAGAAGAATTTTTGTCATTTAATACTGTTATGAAATTCACAAATTTGGAGTCAAAATGCTTTCCCATTTTAACATGGAAGTTCTCTGGGGTTGCTTGTTGTCAGATCAGGTGGCTTCCAACCACTGTCTTATTTATTCTCTGAAGTTAACAATTCTATAGATGGAAACGTGTTTTGCCATGCAACAGGGTTTGTCATGTGCAGTGTAGGTGAACCTACCTATCCACAATATTTTGTTTATTATAATTGCTCAGTGTTAAGATATGGCATCTTATGTATGACTCCTGTAACACCTCCGGAAAGGGACAATGTATTTCTGCTATAAGTTATATGTTTATGCTGAAACACTGCCAGATGGGAAAATTGTCACTGAGAAGAAGCAGTGATTTTAATTTACAAGTCCAGGTACTTATTTTAATTAGAATTTGAAAACTGTGTTGTAGGTCTGTGAAGAATATTAGAAGAACGTATCAATTTTGGTTTTTGACTACAAGCATTTGTTATATTGTCCTTTTACTTTTCCTCAATTCACATAGTCTGTTAGTTTGTACTGTAATTGATGAAGAAAAAACCCCAAAACTAAGTGTACTGATAGCTTTTTGTTTTCCTTTCCCTTTCCCATTAGGAATTTATTTTCAAGTCTTTCCTGAATTTCCAGTGGTTGTTTAAGCGTGAGGTTGGGCATGCATGCACATGCACACACACACATGTAAACAGGCTCTCCAGAATGGGAGCAGAACACTGGTTTATCTTTGTGGATGTGAATCTGTAGATCATTGTATGTGCAGATCAGTGAAGAAAGTCATTCTGCTTAGCTCTAATACCATGAGGATCATTTATGTTTAGAGAGGTAGAAAAGAATGAATTGAAGATCAAAATCATCTGCATAACTTGGCTTCATCCAAGATTTATGGCAGCTTTTTCAAGGGCAACTAAAAACAGCCACAGAATTGATATTTGTGTTATTTTCTTCTCTTTCAATATTTTATAAATGTTACAGACAAAGTCAACCTTTGGAGACAATAAAATTAAACCTTCTCTTCACTCCTGGTATCCCTGAAACTTCAGTGAGATCTGTGTTTAGCACCTTCCTTGACATCATCCCTCTACGCTGTTGGTTTTTTATGATATTCTACAAGTTTTGCATATATTTGCTGGTCTGTTTACAAAACATGATAAAGTTTTTTCCATTGTTTCATGTTGGAAAATATCATATTTTGTTTAGATTGCTAGTGCTTCATTATCTTTTCCTATTGGCTTTTGACAGAAAATTCATTTTTTAAAAATGCTTCAGTCAGATCTGTTAGACATCTATTAGATGAAGGGGCATGCCAGTCTAAACACAGATATGAAACACTGAAATCCCACAGTCATTTTTTTGGATGCATAAGAAAGAAAATGCCTTTTCTGTGGTGTGTCTGTAAGTAAATAAGGTTCTTTGCTTTCTTTTATATTCTTTGTTTAAATTTGACCACTAGAAATGTCTCCCATTCATACGATTAAGGTGGACAATATATGTGAGGCTGATACAGTGACTCACAAATTATACTGAAGATGTGGGTAAGAATTACTAAAGCAACTTTTCTGCTAGTAAGTTGGTCTAAACATTTTGTTTGTCACTTCTCTGAAATTCCGAGGTTAGGCAACTTTGTGGAATGAGTTTTATTTAACTGTTTAGCACCACACTCACAATGGCAAGAGGTCCACGTACTTAGTAACACTTGGCAGACCTTGGAATTCGTGGGAAAATGTGTGGTCTGCAAAAGCAAAATGTTACATATGACCAAAGGAGAATTAAAGTTTTGGTAACTGAACATTCAGTCTCACATTCAATGTCTTAGATCCTGATACCTGTCTGTTATAATCGAAGCTTAGAAATGAGTTTTACTGCCTTACTCAGTGCCAGAAGACTTTCCCAGCTGACATAAACCACCAATAGGATGGGCTACTTTCTCTCAGGTCTTTGCATCTCCAGGTTTCAAGGAGCTCATAAGTCCTACAGCAACAAAAGATGAGTTACTTTTGAATCCCTGGAAGGGTTTGGAACATTGTTGACAAATGTCGACTGTTACACTAATGCAGTCATCACCATTCTTGTAAGAATGGAAAGTCTTTGGGCTTTCTGAGTTACTTGTGTCTTTGGACAAGATAGTAAGATAAAATTAAATTAAGTTCAAGGTAAAACTAAACAAAATAAGCAATACATAGATCACATTTATTTAAGCAAAATCCATATTAGTAAGACGTTATGGCAGCCAATTAAATGACCTTAATATCTATTACTTATTCCTAATAGATACTGCAAAAATAACTCTAATTTTAACATTGTCAGTTATCCTCTTTATCTTAATGGGAATACGTTTTCTTCAAGATGCATCTTTCTCTAACCCCATCGAAGCAGGTCTCTTCAGAACTGTTAGGGTTTGGTTTTCCCACAGATTCACTAGATCTTAGAACATTAGAACATGGCCATGGATATACTTTTGTAAAAAATTTTCCTTCAGAGAATTATGCTGTGAGCATTTGAGACAGACATTAAAATATTTTTTCTACATTAATTAAAACAGTTTGACATACATCTTTAACTACAAATTCATATGATGTAACCTGTGGGACATACACAGAAGGGTCGATCCTTTCAAGAGAAGCTTTTAGATTTATTTTGAGGTTTGCTGTCTCAAAGGAATAGAAAAAGAATTCAAAGGCTTACTCTGAAATTATTCTTTAGACAAGCCAGATTGAGCAGAAAGAAAACAAAATTTTTTTAGTTTTAAATGAGTTGTCTATCTTAGATTTTGTGAAGACTACAAACAGGTGAATGGAAACTAACAGAAAAATTCCAACTGTGATGATACCTAGATTGCTACTTAAAATGCTTTGTCACTACTTGTAGTTGCATTAGGAAGCTGGCAAAAGTTTCTCATCGTTCTTTGATTATTATGCTGTTTCCTTTGTCTTCAGAGGAGACTGTACCTGTGAGATCTCTGCTTTTATTTTTCTAGTCCAAACCACTTAGCAGCTATTCAGATTCTTCTCTTCTCCACTTATGTTATAGTATAGTGAGTAAGTTTGTGCTCCTGGAGATTCAGAGGTAGACTGGAGAATCACAAGGCTCATCTGGACAATGCTCTGAGCATCTGATCTCACTTCAAAGTCATCCCTGCTTTAAGTCCAGAGTTGAACTAGATTGCTTTCAAAGGCACTTTCTAAAATATTCTGTGATCCTTTGAACAGAGTCCTGATGACCCTCAGCTGCCCACACATACAGCTAATGACTTCCTGCATTTTTGTTAAGCCTTTAATATTGTTGACATATTATGGTGAGAGTACCTGAAGTCTTCTAAACTATGACATTGCTCAAAATCCCAGGGTGATTTATTTTTTTTCCTAAATGCATAGGCTGTGCATTCCAAGCATACACTTATCAGACTGACCAGTCAGGTGAGCAACCAAGATGGTTGCAATGACACAATTACAGAGTCACAAGAAAGCTGATTTTCTCTTTAGGACTACAGCTTTTATTGTATACTGCCACAAAATTTGATACACATGAAAGCTGGAACTGACCATCAATTATCAGTTTCCTACCTGATGGCAGAATGAATTTTATGTGGATTTCAGATATTAGTTGGGCAAGCATTCTTTCTTTATTTGATATTCTGTATTTTAAGGTGTGGAATGGATCAAAAACCTTGGGTACTTATTCTCAAACACTCTCTGATTTGTAAGGTTTTGCAGAAAAATGCAGGTATGATATGCATTTAAATGCCTCAGCCATTACAGTTTTCACATTATAGTGTCACCTGGACAAGTGGTCCAGAGCAGAACTTTGTGCAATTCTAGCAAATTCCAGTGAAAATTTGGAGCAAATTCACCTTGAGGCAGCAGATAAAGATATGCTGTAACAAGCTACAGGAAGGGCATATTAGTGAGTGACCAAAGTATTAATGCATTTAAAGTCAAAATGAGAACTGGGTTCTTAGTTTGGACTAAAAATATGTTTTCATGATTTTATGAAATGTGTCAAAAATCATGACAAAACCTAAGAGATTGGTAAGGTTGGTAAGAGATTAAATATGTTGTAGGTGGATTTAGGTAAATGGCAAATGAATCTTTGTGCTGAAGCTGAAAGGGACTGTTGCCTTTTTAGGAAAGGCAGTGAAGGGAAATGCTCTGTCTTCTATATTTTTTACAATTTCTGTGTCATGGCCATAAATTGTCTTCAAATAGATGACAGAGATATTTCTGTATTAGTCAGTCTATCAGATGCATATAAATAAGCAGAATTTAGAAATGCCATTGGTAAAGAAAACAAGAATGGTAGAATGACATCAAGTTACCTGGAAAGCTGAGTCATACAGGCACTAGAAGTATGTCTGTTGTGTGGGTGATACAGACACCAGAAAGAAAGATCTGGAAAAGCTGAAAATGGTTTTTGTGGTCTGGTTTGAAAAAATATTTAGAAAAAATTGCAGATAGTGGAAGGCACTGAGTACCCAAGACTTCAAGTACTAAAACCATAGAAAACAATTGCTCAGGTTTTCTTGTTTTCTACTGATATGGTTTTACACATTATTCTGCCTGTTTTGGAGCTTTATAACAGTCGGTAAGAATCTGCAATTGATCTCAAATGCATTGTCCAGTCTTTGCAACCAGATGCAAAAGTAACCAAGGCTGTTTGGACATTTGCTAGACAGTCTAGATGCATCCTTGCATTAGGACTGCTTTGATACATGGACAGACTGATCATTTAATTCAAGCAAGCTCAGCAAAATACTTGATAAGGAATATTCCAAGAAGAAACTGTGGCCAAGAGTAAAGAATCAATGAAAGGACAGGACTGAAAACAGCCACCAGGAGTCACAGAAGACCCTCAAAGACCACTGCCTCAATTAATTTTGACCATGTAAAGGGGAGGGTATATGATAATTAAGGGTGGGATTATGGTAATAATTTCGGGGAAATAATTAGTATACAAAGTGAGAGATCACTAACCAATAGAAAATAGAGTACTAATCAATAAGAATCGGGTAACTTTTAATCAATGATCACTAATTTCTCTGCTCACTGAAATGTGTAACTGGTAAAATGTTTGGGTAGCTGGTAGGCACATTAGGTGGAGTGATCTCCCATGCATTCAGTGCTGCAATAAAGGAATGCCTGCTTCTTAATTCTACACTGGAGTTAAGGAGTTTTACTCCCCATTTCAGAGACACAGTACAGATAACTTTGTTCCAGCCTGTTTTCTTTACCAAGCCACTCATACACATCAGGTTTGAAGCATAAACAGAGAAAAAGAAAATATAATTGTAGAGATGGATAAGTGATATTATGGGGAGAACACACAGTGAGAGCAAAATAACAAAAAAGAGGTGAGAAAAACGAAAAGAAAAATGGAAGTATCAAATAAAAGTTAATTCACAGTTATTCTACTGGAACCAGATCTCAGCAGAACCATTAACAACATGTGATTATAAAGATCTTGCACTTTCCTCTCAACCTTGCCTTGTTTTGATAGGAAAGAACTATCTGACAAAACACACAAGCTTTTGTTTCCTTTACTGGAAGGTGTTAATAGAAACCTTGTTTTGTGGTTGTTGAAAAGTGAAAGCTTTCATTGCTGGCCACTGCAGAACCAAACATTTGAGGAACAAATAGGTTTGAAAAATTATAAGCTGAAGAAATGACAAGGTAAAAAAGGTAAAGTAAAATAACTGTGTCCCATTCAAATTGTTCCTCTTTTGGATCTGCTGATTATGATGATGCAATTTGTCAGCTTGCTCTTCTGAAGAAAGTGATGAGATGGCTAAACTTCATCTTTAAGCCCCATATAGTAGTGGCTGAATGAGCAAGTGCACTCTTACTTACAAACTGGGATACAATCTGAAAACATATCTAGTTTCCAATGATTGCTGCACAAGAAAAATTGCCTAATATGCAAAAGATAATTAGTGCAGTAAGATCATGCTAAAATGCTGCTTAACTCTTGCTTCATTGGCTTCTTGAGACATCATATAGGTCATTCTACTCTATGGTCTGGAAAGGTGGATAAAGAAAAGATGGATTCCTCTAATTTTCAAATGCACAAAGTAAATTCAAAATCCTTTAAATATTTGGATCTATTAAGACCAGAACTGGCTTATGTTTTGGGAAGTGCTGAACATCTTCATTCAGATATTTTCTGCTTTTATTCACATTTCTGTGGATAAACTTGTAGTTATGAATTTGTAAAATGAATCCCCTTAAACTCTGTTTGGCATGCTGTTTAAAATACACAAGTCTTTTTATAAAAGGGGTTGAATTCCCAGAATGATCAACACTTGAGCAACACACTGACTATAAAAGAGAGAACTGGTAAAAATGAGTGAGACAAGACGATTTTATGTAAAAGTCCCTGCCTTAAGTCTGCAAGGCAACTATGAAAGGTGTACTAGGGAATTCATCATTAGAAAGACTCCACAGAGGGAGGTGGGACACACATTTCCATGACCTGTTTGGATGTGAAATGTTCAACCCACCAGTGCAGTCACGAATTCCTTGGTTTCAACATGTCACATTATGACAACATATTGCAGCAATTTTTCATGATAAAACTTGACCTATGAAATGCAGGTCTAGAAATAAAATAAAAATTTGCATTTATAGAGATATTTACTGAGGAAAAAAGAGTTCAGGTTTATTGAACAAAAAAAAATTCAATATAAATTTTCTACTTTGGCTTAGAAGCCAGTCTTGTATTGCCCATCCTTCTACCAGCATAGCAGATTAAGAGAATGGGAATTAAATATGAAAGAGTAACTAGAGCTTATGTTTTAACAATCATTAAAAATAACCAGAAACTTGGATATAATTTTTTTTACTCAACTGTACAGGTTTATTAAAACATAAACATGATTTCCCCACTATTGTGGTTTAGCCCCAGCCAGCAGACAAGTCCCTTGCAGCTGCTCACTCACTCCCCTGGCAGCAGGACTGGGGAAAGAATTGGAAAGGTAAAAGCTAGAAGACTCATGGGTTGAGATAAAGACCATTTGATAGGGAAAACGAAAGCCACACACACAAGCAGAGCAAACCAATGAATTAATTCACGTCTTCCCATGGGCAGGAGGTGTTCAGCCATCTCCAGGAGAGGAGGACCCCATCATGTGTAATGGTTACATGGAAAAATAAATGCCATCACTCCAAATGTTCTCCCTTTCCTCCTTCTTCCCCCTACTTTATATACTGAACATGTCGTTATATGGTATGGAATATCCCTTTGGTCCATTGGGGTCATCTGTTCCAGCTGTATCTTCTCCCAACCTCCCATGCACCTCAGTCTCCTTGCCACCATGGTGATATGAAATGCAAAAAAGGACTTGAGTTTGTGTAACCACTGCTCAGCAATTACAAATACATCTCAATTATCAACACTGTGTTAAATACAAATCTGAAACACAGTGCCATACTAGCATCTGTGAAGAATATTAACTCTACCCCAGACAAAACCAACACATCCACATAAATATTTTACCATTTTCAACCTGTATATCTGTGAATTCAATGTTTGCATGGTCTGTAACTCAGCTGATGATTCATAGTATGTTGTTGTATGCATAAGAAGTAATATAACAATTCTGGACATTTGTAAGAGAAGCATATTCTATGAATGACAGCTGTATCTCTGTTCAAGTGAAAAATAGAATATGCATTTTGGCTTTGATAAACTCAAAATATAAAGGCATAGAATCACAGAATCACAGAATTTTAGGGGTTGGAATGGCCCTTACAGATCATCTAGTCACCCCCTCCCTGCCATGGGCAAGGACACCTTCCCACTAGACCAGGATGCTCAAGGCTTCATCCAGCCTGGTCTTGAGCACTGCCAGGGTTGGGGCAGCCACCACGTCCCTGGGCAATCTGTTCCAGTGTCTCACCACCCTCACAGTAAAAATAATTTTTCTAACATCTAACCTAAACTTCCGCCCTTCAACTTTAACCTGTTACCCTTTGTCCTATCATTGCAGCTCCTAATAAAGAGTTTGATAACTAGCATAAAAAGTTTGATGTCACACTAAGAACTAAATTCTGGATGACCTATGCAGAAAACATTAATCTACTGTTATCACCTAAACCCTCAACAAATCTATATTTAGAATCTAAGACGAAGCTTGAAAAATGTATCATTTTTGCTAGGAAACCATTCATTTAGTACAGTTATGTTCAAAGTATTGTTTTGAAATCTAAGCTCACCTTTAATATGTATACACTTCCCAACAGAACAGAACCCCATTACAGGTCTCCCCTTGCCTCTTTAATATTAGACTTTAGCTGAAGTACACTTTTTGCTTCAGTCCGAGAAACACTATTTGACATAGAAGGTGTACACATAGCACAAGGATGAAAAGTTTACTAAATTAGAAACTTACTCCTTGTTATTTCAGAAACTGTTCTTGTTGTCTGAAAGTCTTTTCAGGCCCTTTAGGAAAATGTCTCAAGTAATTTGTCATATTCTTTCGATTACATTGTGTGCTCAGACAACGCCATGATGAGTGTGGTGTGAGACAGGCAGATGGCATAATGAGTGAGATTGCATGATAGTGGCATCTGCTATATTTGAGAGTCTGTGAGTGTTTCCTGAGATGCTCTGTGGTGTATCCACGGGCATGCTGATGTGTCACTGAAAAACTTACCATTTCAGGGCATTGAAATCACCCTAGAATATGGAATGATTAGAGTACACAGCCCAAGAAACTGAGATAAAGTGTTTACTCAGCAACATTGTTGTGGTGCAAACTCCCAGAGCTCACGGTGGGATTTACTGTGCAGAGACATAATCTGTGATCATGCTTCCAAAAATATGGAAGGGATATATGCTCATTATGCCCAGCTGGGATATTTAAAAATAGGCATGACTTTCAAAACATGGATTTCTTGGCTGTCACCTAAGAATGGTCTTAGTAAGTTAATTTAAAGGCAGAATTTTCAGAGTTTTTATTTCAAGCTCAGAGAAATAATCCAAAATAAATAAGTGCACACAACTTTGTTAGTTCTTAACTATAATGCAGCATTTAAATGCACCAAAGTCCAGAAGAAAGAGGTTAAGCATCTCATGTTTTGTGTTGCATCAGATGGAGTAATCAAAATCTAGTAAAACTGAAGTATGCCACAAATAAGCATAGCTTGGTAATTTCAGTGAGAGGTGTGCCTGTGTAAATATTTGAAGGGCAGATTTCTTTGCCATCAATACACAATTAGAAAGCCTTTTGAGCTCTATGTATGGCACCCAAAGGAAAAATAATGTTAT
>NW_008674302.1:0-7423 GCF_000695815.1 Acanthisitta chloris
CTCCTGCCAGCGCGGGCTGGGGCTGCCACGCTGCAGGAGCTGAGCCCATCGCCCGAGATGGGCAGCTGGGAACTGCTCCTGCCTGCTAATCCCACCTGGCAGGTTGGAGGGCTCCATCCTGCACTCAGCTGGGTCTCAGCACCCAACTCTGCTCCAGGGAGTGGGCAGGCACCAATAGTCACAGTGGTCATACTCCCACTCCTGCCTGCCTCCCTGACACCCAGTGCCTGACCCTCCCTGCCTGCACCCCTGATTCCCACTGCCTGTCTCTCTCTGCCTGCACGCACAGAGCCAAGAGCAGCCCACAACACTCCTGCCTGCTCTGCACTGGACACTCATCCTTGCTGTCACCACAGCAAGGATCAGCCACCACCATCCAGGGATCAGGATGTCAGTGGGCAAGGGGATGCAGACAACTTCTGGGGCAGGGACTGTCCCCACCTGCACAGATCTTGGGCCCTGCTGGCCCCTCACCAGCCTGTCCCAACAGCCCTGTTCATATCAGTTATTAATTAGGGCTGTCTCAGTGCCTGTCAGCCCGGGTATTATTTCATTCAGGGACCATTAGGTTCCCCCGGTTGCTGCTCGCGGCGCCAGGGCCACGGGTGCTGCAGAGCCGCAGATCCACAGCTCCCAGTGCCTCCTGCCCAGCCCTGCTGCCCAGCCCCCCTAATGGGGACAGAGCTGCCCGAGGGGGTGCCGTGGGTGAGGGTCCTGCAGGGAGGGGGTTGCTGATGGGTTTGGTTTTGATGCTCGTTGACTTCATGGGGAAACAGCCATTGCTCAGCTTCATATCCCATGCTGCCTACAACCATAGGAACAGCTCTAGGCAGCAAGGGTTGCTCTGCTCCTCCTGGAAGGTTACTCGAGCCCCTTCCTGGGGTTCTTCCCTGCACTGAGCACCCAGAGAGCTGTAAGGAGGCAGCCTGGGTACTCCCACCTCAGGGTGCCTGGCCATGAGGGGAGCCTGTGGCACAGTGCCGGCCTGTGGGTGTCAAGGACAGGGGCTCCAACTGGTGTCCCTTGCTCCCAGAGTGCCCGCCCCTCCTGGGGCACAGGAACAGCACCACACAGCACTTTTGGTTCTTGCAATAAAAAAAATTCTGACCATTAATACCCCTTGGCCTTGTTTAAAACGGGACAGATCAGTGCAGTCCCCTTGCCTGGAGCAAAGCTGGTGGCATTCAACATGTCACAGGGGGCATGAGCAGTACCCCAACCACCTGCACTGCCCACCTGCTCAGGCAGGTACCAGCAGGACTGTGGCACAGCTCTGTGCTGAAACACCACAGCTCCAGGCGCGGCAGCGAAGAGGTGTGATGGGGAGCCCAAGTTCCCCAGCCTGGTTTCCCCTGCACAGCATCCCCTGTATGGTGTCCCTTGTGCAGTGTCCCCTGCATGATGTCCCCTACCCTGCCCATGGCTCAGTCTCGCACCACCAGCCCTGCGCAACGGCTGCCACAGCAGGCAGGGGGTAGATATCATCTTTAGCTGATTAAATGTCCCTCATTAACGAGTTTCTTTAATTAATGAAGTTTTTTTGTTTGCTCCACTTGCTTTCTCCCCCCGCACTCTGCCTCCTCAGCACAATCCAGGCCATTTCCTTTCAAGTCATTTAGCGCGTGGGGCCGGTTCCTGCCGACGCCGCACTTTGGTGATTGTGCCTGTCAGCTCGGGGCTGACGACGCCATTTCCCACATTTGCTCCTTTTTAAGAAAATAACGTGCCAGGAGTCCCCAGATGCAGAGGACACATCGGAGAAATCAGCTGAGTGCAGAGCCCTGCACTAACAGCAGGGCACCTGCTGGCCACCAGTGCCCTGCAATGAGCCACCAAACTTGACCTGTGCCAGGTGTCCTGCCAGCACAGAGTGATGTGTGAGTGCCTGGGGTTATTGACCGCTAACCAGCACCTGTACCCTGCTGCCACCACAGCCACAGTCACCACAGATGTGGCCAATTTCCTCCAAAGCCTCGTGACCATCCTGCTGCCTCGGCATGGCCCTGCTCCCGTCTCCAGCGCAGGGCAGCTCTCACCAGCCAACTCTGCCTGTGGGTGGCCCTTCCTGCACTATGCAGTGTTGGTGGTGCAAGGGTGGTACAGTACATCACTGCCCTGTCATGGTACAGTACAGCCCTGTCACAACACAGTACCTCCTGGTCACGGCATGGCACCACCCAGTCACGATTGACCCTGCTTGGTCACGGCACCACCCGGTCATGGCACAGCGCTGCCCACTCACAGCACAGCACTGCCCTGCCACAGACCAGCACTGCTCTGTCATGGTATGGCACTGCCCTGTCACGGGACGGCACCACCCGGTCATGGTACAGCACTGCCCTGCCCTGCCACGGACCAGCACTGCCCTGTCATGGTATGGCACTGCCCTGTCACGGGACGGCACCACCCGGTCATGGTATGGCACTGCCCTGTCACGCACGGCACCGCCCGGTCATGGTACCGCCCGGTCATGATACGGCACTGCCCTGCCCTGTCACAGACCAGCACTGCCCTGTCACGGCACGGCACCGCCCGGTCATGGTACAGCACTACCTGGTCACTCCACAGCACTGCCTGGTCACGTCACAGCACTGCCCGGTCACGGCACAGCATTGCCAGTCACGGCATGGCACTGTCCGGTCATGGCACGGCACTGCCTGATCATGGCACAGCACCACCTGGTCATGACACGGCACTGCCCAGTCACAGCACTGGCAGTCATGGCATGGCACCATCTGGTCATGGCACAGCACCACCCCGTCATGGTATGGCACTACTTGATCACGGCACGGCACTGCCCAATCACAACTGACCCTGCTTGCTTATGGCACCACCTGGTCACGGCACATGTGCAGCTAGGCTTGAAGCCAGTGTGTGCAGTCCTGGAACAGCTGGGGAGGGGACACAGTCCTGTCACCACAGCTCCCCACCCCAACAGTGGTCCCCACTGACTGTGGCAGGCCTGTTCCTCCCGCTAGGAAACAGACACCTGCTGCAGGGCACAATGAGGGACCAGGGTCCTACCCCCACCACAGCATCCACAGAGGCCCCTGAGGTGTTCCTCAGCGGGCACAGGGCAGGCAGGACAGTCAGGCAGGGAGTGTGGCCAGGGCAGGCACAAAGCACATTGAGTGACTCCTGCTCGCTCGCTGATGCCAGGGCATACCCTTGTTATATTGCAAGGCAGCCCGAGGGCACTGCTGGGCACAGGGAAGGATGTTGAGCAGTTCCTAAGGTCCCTCATGGGGGACTTTCTGTGTCCACAAGCAGGACAAGTGGGCAGGAGCCAGGGAGCCTGATGGGACTGTGCACCTTCATGCTCACTGCACCAAGTGTGGCACTGCCATGCAGCACTGGGCAGCACAGATGGGCTCAGCAAACGACCTGGTGGAGGCAGGAGGGTCCCCCCAGGCACCCTGTGCCCACGCAGCCACCACCGTGCCCAGCACGGCTCATCTGTGTGACAGCCACAATGTCCCCCCTTCGATCTGGCCGCTCGCTCATGCTAATGACTGTCAACATGGAACAGAGGCCGTGAAGGGGAAGAAAATTACTCCCTGAAAAGGAATTGACTGATCCCCGTCATTTCTCACGAAACCACTGACCTGTGAATATTTCATTACCCCAAATGCTGCACCATCCATACAAAGCAGCACCAGGCCCTGCGCAGGCACTGGCCACAGAGCTCCTGGCTGCAGGGGAGATGGGTCGGGGTGCTCACCATGGCGACAGCCCTGGCCCCAGGACAGATGAGCCCTGCCCACCGTGGGGACAGCAGGAGGTGGTGGCAGGTCACACCTCCCCAGAGTGGGGCCATGGTGACTCCACAGGGCAGTGGAAGGAGTGTGGAGCTGCAGGGACCAGAGGCAGCAACCGCTGAGCTGGATGTCTTCATCACCGAGGCACAGGGAGGGGTGAGAGGCTGGAAATGGCACCTGCCAGGGATGCTCCCGTGGGAAAGGAGTGCTGCAGAGAGCAGCAGGGCTGGAGAGGCCAGGAGGGACGTGAGAGGCAGTGAGAGGAAGAGGAGGAGCAAGGGGAAGCAAGGCAGCTTGCTGGCATGGGAAACACCATTTTTATGGGCTGCTACACACTGTCCAGGCACCTTCCATCCCCCTTCCCTGCTCCTGCCTTCAGTCCCCCTGATCCCCCACCAACATGGCCAGAGCCAGAAGCTGCTGCCCCTCTACCCAAGGGGGCCTGGGGAGGAAGTATGCAGCAATAGTAGCCATGTGACACACCCAGGAGGGGGAACAGGATGAGATTCTGGCCTGGGCACACACCTGCACACGCATCCCCATCACCTCTGGCGCGGGGCAGCGGGGGCACGGTCCGGCCCCAGCTCCTGGCTCTGCCAGCTGGAAACTTCAGAGCTGAGGCTGCATGAAATATTCATGAAGTAAATGGTGCAATTTCATCTGCATTCAGCCAACTTCATGTATATTTCAGAGTATTATGAAATGATAATGTTGTGTAACCGAGGCGAGACGGGGGTGCTTGGGGGTGCTCCTGGCCACCCCCTGCCTGCTCGGCCAACAGCTCTCAGCTCGTCTGTACCTGTGCCGCTGCACCGGGAGGGACCGACGGCTGCGTCACTGCTGGAGATGTGTCAGGATCAGGCACAGCAGCAGGAGGAACAGAGCTCCGGGACGCGCAGAGCTCTGCTCCCTCCTGAGCAGGGCCTGGCATCACCAGTGGGGTCAGGGCTCACTCGGCATTGCTGGCAGTGCAGGTGACGTCCCAGGCACAGCTCCTCCTCCAGGCACACTGGAGAGGGTCAGACCTGGTGTATGCAGTGCTGGCTGGGATTCCCAGCACTGCTTGGTCCCTAGCAACCACCAAATGGTTGGGACAGGCTGCACACATAGCACAAGCTCACCTGCAGAGCCCAGGGATGGGCTGCAGAGGACCAGAGTCCTCCTCCTGAGCCTCGCAGGCACCAGAGTGTCAGATGTGGGTGCCCACGCACCAAGCACCTTGGCACACTGGGGTGACCTGTCTGCTGCTTCAGTGGTCCTGGGACAACCACTGTGTCTCCACCACTGGCAAGGGCTGTGGGTCTAAAACCCTTGCATGGAGCTGCCAGAACACGGATGGATCCAGACAACATGAGCAGTGGGATGAACGTCCACGTTCACCAGCCTCACGCCTTCCTGCAAGTCCCATGCGGGTTCCACTGCCATCCCCACACTCAAAAGGCTCGAGGAGCTCAGCCACCCTGCCTGGCCCCTGGTCTGGCTCCTGCAGTGCCCCTCACACCCCAGAGCTCACCCACAGCCCCTGTCACTGTCACACCATCACCACTGAGCTGGGACTCTGGCACAGCCACACGTGGCACTCGCTCGCATGGCCAGTGTGGGCACTCAGGGCACCACGGTCGTGTATGTGTGCCCGGACAGCACTCACATACAGCCCTCTCTAATAGGCAGCCAGAAGCATAATTTTTCCTCTAATTACATATTCAGCACTTCTGAGAAAATGAGATTTTGGTAATTCAATTGGACTGAGAAGCAGCGCTATAATAAAATGAAATTTGTAACAATCGCGCAGTTAAATTAGTTAAATGGAGAGGAAGGAGCTGTGGAAAATTGACCCCTCGATCTCCTAAAGACTAATCAGACATTTGAACCGGGTTGTGCTAACAAAGCCCCCGGGGTGTGCGGCGCAAAGCAAGGGGAAACCAGAGACGCTGTGAGGGAAAAGCTGGAAAACAGTCGGAATCTCGCGGTGCCGCAGAGGGGACGCCCCTACTCCGGTCCTGGGGTTTGGTGGGGAGTATGCCAGGTAAGATGTTGGTGCCGTGCCCTCTGTGGCACTGGCCATTGCCAAGGCCTGGCCATGGGTTCTGGCAATGGACCATGCCATGGAGGCCACTGTCCAAAGTCCCCAACAGCTCCTGGATACATGCCACATCCTTGCCGGGTGCAGAGGGCGGCAGGTGGTCCCTTTCTGCCAGCAGGAACCACAGCAACATCAGTGGGACCAGCCCTGAGTGGGGACAGCCACTGCAGGACACCCGGGCAGGGCTGGCACACCGTGTGGGGCTGGTGGGACAAGGGACATCCTGCAGGCCGCAGGGGCTCTGCGGCAGGTACAACGTAATTAGCCTCAATATTTATCTTGTTGTTCGTCTTTTCTATTTTTTCTTGTGAAAGAAAAGGAGAAAAAGACGAGTTTCTCATTTGCAAGTTAATTAGTCTAATTACCTCTAATTAAGAGCTCCCCACACAATGCAGATCACAAATAAGCTGCCACTGTCGCCTGCTCCCACTCTTCTCTCCCCAGTTTTGATTTTTCACAGGAGTTGTTTGAAGGCTGCGGCCGGTGCCGTGGCATGAGATGCTGAGCAGGTGCAGCCAGAGATGGGGGGACAGACGTGGGATCCCCCAGGTTGGGGCTGCTTCTCTCCATGGCCAGTGCATTCAGGTATAGGGATGGCCCTACTACTGCTCCCCTTGGCGAACCCCAGCCCAGAGCAAGGGCTCAGCTCATCCCAGGCTCCGTGACCCTGCACTGGAGCAGGATCTGCATGTCCTTTCCATGATTCCCTCTCTGGGAAGCTCCTGCCCACATGCCCTGACTGGTCCTGCTGCTGAAGGATGAGCTGGTACAGTCAGTGCCTGTGTCCTGCAGGGCAGCTGGAGTGGGGATACAGCTGGAGCAGGGATGCAGCATGGCCCCAGCTCACAGCTCAGACCCTGAGGCTTGAGCTCTGTTCCCACGAGCACAGTGCAACCCCAGTCACAACTCGGCCAGCCTGGGTGAAAGGATGGGGATGGGAATATGCTGGAAAACACCAGCCTCACCAGACTCTGCGGGTGCTGACCCTGACAGGTCCCCCTTCCCTGGCAGCACTGGCCTGCACCAGAGCTGGCTGGATGCTCAGGAAGGTACCAGAGGGTCAAAGTGGGAACCTGGGCACGGTTGGGATTGGGCATTGTATGGGATTTGGGAACTGCACCCAACACCCAGCAGACAATGCCTGCGGTGCTGGGGGATGGCTGTCCTGCAGCAGACACCACAAACCCTGTCATCTGCTGGATGCCACCGCGAGCAAGGGGGGACACCTGCTCCTGCCTGGCTGCAGGAATACCAAGGGAGGTGGTGCAGGTTAAAGCCCTGCCAGGATTGCCCAGGGGGAACAGAGAGGTGAACCCTGTGGCAGCCTGCAGTTCCCAGTCCATCCCACAGCTCCCAGCCCACTGACAGCACTGGCATGTCACCAGACCAGTAGCCATGGCATGGCCAGGGCTGCAGAGCTTTTGGTCACATGCTGCCAGGCTCACATAAGCACTGGTGTGCCCAGGTGCCCTTCCCAGCCTTCCCCAACACTGACACTTCCCCAGGGCTCCGGGCACACAGCCCTACACCTGCTGGTGCACCTGCCTGCCAAACACAGCTGCACCAAAAGGGACTGACACCC
>NW_008674302.1:7493-10417 GCF_000695815.1 Acanthisitta chloris
ATTCCACAGACAGTGGCCCCACATGCAGGAATCCCTGTCCCTGTGAGGAGAACAGCCATGTGACCTTGAAGCTCCTGGAGGTGCCCGTGGTGCCCAGCTGCAGTGCCCAACATCCTGCCCAGCCCTGGCTGCAGACTCCAGAGCCATTCTGGCCTGAGGGCAGCACAGGAAAATCGGGTTTCAAAAGCACTTGCCTATTTAGATGCTGGTCCCTGAGTGCAGGCAGCCACAGGCTGGGGGCGGTGGGGCTGGGGGTGGTAGAGCTGGTGGGGGTGGTCTGTGCCCGCTCTCCTAATTAGCCTTTCTTTGTTAACCCCCCCTCGACTGCCTGTGATGCTTTACAGAATGACAGATACTAAATCTAATTTAATCTACTCATTCACCCATCACTGTAGCACTAAAATAGGAATATACCTATAAAAAGAGCATCGCCAGGCAGTGTGGGCCAAAATCACAGCTATTGTAGGAAAAGCAGCTTTGCAAAGCTAAAATTAATGTCAGTGTTTTCAATATATGAAAAAAAAAAGCAGAAAACATGTTTTTTTGGGCTTTGAGGCCAGTCATCACCAAGCAGGGCAGCTGCCACAGCATGGCTGGAGCCAGGAGCCACCGTGCTGGGTCTCACATCCGTGCGACGCGCGAGCAGGGGGAGAAACCCGGTTTGAAACGAACCCGCTGCTGCAACACGCGACAACACTGCTTGGAATAGACCTGCTCCCTAAAAATATAACATGCTAAACTTGGCAGCAGCCCTTTTGGAAAGGAATTTTCCAAGCAGGATTTGCAGAGGCTGTTTCCCGGCGGGCCAGGCGCTGCTCAGCCAAGTCTCCTGCGCCGCGGTGTGACCGTGGGCACTGGGGATGTTCCCAGCGAGCAGCAGCTCGGGGGCAGCGCTGCAGTGGGGTTCAGTATCCCTGCACAGCGACCTGTGCTGGGGCCAGACCTGCATCTGCATCACGGCTGTGTCTGTCGGGGTCAAGCACCTGTGCTGAGGCTCAGAGCTTGGGTCTGTTTCAGGTCAGCATTGAGCCTCGTCCTGCTCGCTCACAATGACAGCAAAGATGCGCTTTAAGCAGTGATCAACTCTGCTAATGAACGAAGGCACCAAAGAGTCCCTCTGCATCCAGGTCCTCACTAAACAAGAGCTAAATGTCCCCACCAATCCCTACCTAAGGATGCAGCATTCCAGCTGGCACAGGCTGCTCTGCAGTGGGCACACACCCACCTTCCTGCAGCCCCCTGCCCGTCAGCCTCCCGGGACCCTCACTCTTGGAGCATGCAGTGCTGGGGGGAATTCCTGGACTCAGTGTGGCTGCACCACACAGAATGCCGCAGACCATGGCTCCTGTGGCTGGGCCAGGATGACCACACGGCGGGAGCAGTGCAGAGTGAGCTGAAAGGCACCCACAGAACCCAGATGAGCCATTGGCACTGCTGAGCCCACTGCCAGCTGGGCCCTCCCTGGTGCTGCGAGAACTGAAGTTTTGCCGAGAACTTCAATTCTTGGTCATTCCTTCAAAGCCCAGCACTGTTGAAAATGCCAGGGTTGGGAGCTATTAAACCTCAGGAACAAATCCAGCCATGCCACAAGCTCCCAGCAGGGAGAGCACATGTCCAAAAGGGATGGGGGCAGTTACTCATGCAGACCCTGGGGCTGCCCAGCTCTTGACCCCCTGGCCAGCCCAGCAGACTCAGTTCCTGGCCAGTGACTCAGACATGATTATGATAAGTGCCCACTCCAGATGCCTCAATACAAACCCCCTCACCAGACAGGGAGCTGCAACCCAGAGGGTTTAAACCAAGTCCTCCACAGACCTCATGGCACAACACTCTCAGAGAGCCAGTTGAACTCCCTCAGTTGTCCCTGCTGCACAGAGGTGAGCCAAGCCAGCTGGCCAGGGCCAGCTCTGCGATGAGCACATGCCCATGGGCAGAAGCAGTGTGATTCTCTGTGTGCTCCTCTGGTGCAGGTGGGCACGTCCAAAATTCAGAGCAAATACAGGGCTAAAGCAGGCACCAGGCAGGCCCATGACTCCTCTGGGCAGGACAAGGGCCCAGGGGCAGTGCACGTCCTGTGCCCCTGCCCCACAGGATGGCCACCAGTCACATCCCTCTGCCTGATACCCCGTTGTGACATGCACCAGGAACACCAGTCCCCAAGCGCCGGGTGCAGAACCTCAGCAGGGGACAAACCCCAGAAGGAGGATGGAGATTTTCGCCTCCATCGTGCTCATCAGCCGGGTGAAAATCCAACTCCAAATCTTGTAATAAAACCCTCCTCCTGGCTCACGAGTCCAGAGCTGCTGCCAAGGAGCAGGAGGCTTCTGGGAGAGCAGGGAGGAAGAGATGCAGAACACGACGGTCAAATCAAACCAAGCAGGGTAATGGGGGAACTGGGAGCTGTCGGGTGCAAAAAAAAGCTGCTGCTTCCCAGGGATTCCCAGCTCCACTTTGCCCAGCCCTGCAGGCACCGGGAGCTCCCGTCTGCCCAAACCACTGCTGCCCCCATCACCACCAGCAACCAGCAGCATGGTCAGTCCATGCCAGAGCACTCCGCAGAGCAGGAGAGTGGCAGAGCTGTGCCCCTCAAATGACCAGGGATGAGGGGATCCCAGACAGAGAGAGACATCTCCCATTCTGCAAGGGAGTCTCCGGGCCCTGCTCTGGCTGTCTGTCCAAAGCATCCATGTGCTCCCTTCAGAGGGACTAAAACCACCCCCCGAGATGGGTGGGAGCTCAGGGACAGTTTCTGCTCGGTGTCACATGTGCAGTAGCCGCAGGGACCTCGGTGCAGCCTGGGGAAGCCAAGACCAAAATCCAGCACAGCCCTGGCTCTCCCTGGGCTCTGCCAGCAGGAAGGTGCAATAAATCACACACCCGCCTTGGTGCCCCTGCCGCAGCCCCCGCGCCCCCACTTGTGCAAC
>NW_008674302.1:10577-11161 GCF_000695815.1 Acanthisitta chloris
CCCCCGCATGCCTGTCCTCCCCGCCGGGTGAGCCGTGCTGGCCATGCTGAGCGTGGAGGCTGCCATGAATTTTTAAACTCCTGAAAGCACAAATGGAGTGATTTGCCTGGCTGTGAGAAGGGATTTCCGACGCAGCAAAGAGGCGTTTGAAGAAGACACTGCCTCTCCCGAGCTGTGCCTCCCCAGGGATGACAAGCCAGGAAACCTGGGGGTCTGGGTCCAGCACAGGAACCAGGGCAGCCCCACGGGACAGCAAAACCCTGGTCAGGATGAAAGACCAAATTCGTGGCCCTGGCACTCTCTGGCCGGGCTGCCCATGCCTGGGGCTCCCCCGGTGCCGTGTCCTCCCCATCCCTCTGCAGCACCTTCCCGTGACAGCGAGACAAACCCACGCACGCCCGCCCGTGCGGCCTGGCTGCGGACACACGCGATGTGACGCTGCACACACGAACACATGTATGTGCACACGTGTGTGCTTGCACAAGCTCATCACCTTCCCTTCTCCCTGGAGGCTGCTCAGGCCACACAAGAGCCTCGTTCCTTTATCCAAGCATCCATCATCGCCGAGCGGCAGCAGAGCCGAG
>NW_008674302.1:11310-11653 GCF_000695815.1 Acanthisitta chloris
GTGCTGCGGGGCTGGAGTGGGAGGCTGGGAGGAACCTGTCAAGCTCTGACCCTCCGCCGAGAGGGAACCGGCCAGAAACACGTGTGAACCGGAAAGCAAAAAAATCCCCCGGAGAGGGTGGCTTACCTGTTGGAGGTAGAGGAAGGCTGGAGGACAGGGGAGAGAGTGAGGAAGCATGCCTGAGTTGGAGACAAGGAGGCAGCCCGAGTTAGCCATGGAGCACAGCATGTGTCGACAGGTAGCCGTGGAGCTGCTCGCGGGTCCGTCCTCTTCCGCACACCGCTATCCACCGCTATCCTCGTCTTCCTGGCTGGCCCCTCGGGCTCTCCCCTCCTCGCCGTCC
>NW_008674302.1:11689-11965 GCF_000695815.1 Acanthisitta chloris
CAGGCCGGCCGCGCCGCCGCCAGAGCAGCGCTCGGCTCTTCACTTCGGGGCCATTAGACACTGGCACTGAGCGCACGGTCTGCAAAGGGTGTGCGTGAGCCAGAGCGGAGCGGGAGAGAAAGGAAGGGGAGGAGGAAGGAGAGAGGGCTCGGGAGCGAAATAAAAGGGGTGGGAGTTGGAGGAGGAGGGGGAGTCCCCTGTGCATTCAGACATCAAACAGAGCTCTGTATAAAATGAAGAGAATCCGTAATGACATGAGAACAGCTGATCCCGCAC
>NW_008674303.1:0-4505 GCF_000695815.1 Acanthisitta chloris
GGGGTAGGCATCGAGTTGGGTATGGGGTCGGCTCGGGGGTGGCGTTGGGGGTGCACAGGAGGGTCACGGGGTGAGTCGGCGTGGGCATGGGGAGAATGGGAGGAGCATGGGAGGAGCGTGGAGCGAGCCAGTGTGGGCATGGGGGGAGATAGGGTGGTCACGGTGGGAGGCACAGAAGGCAGGGTGGGCATTGGGGGGCACAGGGGGAACTGAGCTGGGCACTCACCCTCCATTCTGACCCTCTGCTCTGTCCCCACAGGTCACCAAGGTTCTGGGCAGGACTGGCTCCCAGGGACAGTGCACACAGGTGAGCCATGTCTGCAGGGAGAGGACATAGGGAGGGACCCCCTGTCGCCTTGAGCTGAGAGAGGCAGAGTCAGAGGAGGTGTTAGAAAAACATGTTCACTGTTGGGGTGGTCAGGAATTGGGGTATTGCCCAGGGAGGTGGTGGAGTCACCATCCCTGGAGGGGTTTAAAGGTGTCTGGACCTGGTGCTGGAGGATATGGTTTAGGGGGTACAGCTGTGACAGGTTAACAGTTGGACTTGATCTTTAAGATGATGATGTAAACTTGATGATGTATGAGCCAGCAGTGTTCTCTGGCAGCCAGGAGGGGCATCATGTCCTGGGGGGCATTGCCAGAGGGAGGGGATTGTCCTGCTCTGCTCTGAGCTGAGGCAGCTTCACCTTGAGTGTTGTGTGCAGTTTGGGGCATCACAGTACAAACAGGATATAAAGCTGTTAGTGTCCAAAGGAGAGACACAAGGATGCGGAAGGGCCTTGAGGGCCATGTGAGGATCAACTGAGAGCACTTGGGTCTGTTCAGCTGGAGCAGAGGAGGCTGAGGACAGAGCTCATGGCTATGTGCAACTTCCTCCTGAGGGGCAGTGCAGGAGCAGCTCTGAGCTCTGCTCTCTGGGACCAGGGACAGA
Organism: Acanthisitta chloris; assembly: GCF_000695815.1. Classification (NCBI taxonomy): domain Eukaryota; kingdom Metazoa; phylum Chordata; class Aves; order Passeriformes; family Acanthisittidae; genus Acanthisitta; species Acanthisitta chloris. The sequence continues at coordinate 932 of NW_008674303.1, forward strand.
CCCGAGGGAGCATCTGGAGCTGTGTCAGGGGGTTGGGATGGATATTGGGAAAGGTTCTTCCCCCAGAGGTGTTTGGGCACTGAACAGCTCCCCAGGGCAGTGGGCACAGCCCCAAGGCTGACAGAGCTCCAGGAGTGTTTGGCCAATGCTCTCAGGCACAGGGTGCAGTGTTGGGGTGTCCTGGGCAGGAGTTGCACTGATGATCCCTGGGGGTCCCTCCCAGCTCAGGATACCCTGTGGTGCTCTGCCACCCCTGATAACTGCACAATTCCATGCCATCCCACCCCACAGGTGCGCGTGGAGTTCATGGACGACACGAGCCGCTCCATCATCCGCAACGTGAAGGGTCCTGTGCGCGAGGGCGACGTCCTGACCCTGCTGGAGTCGGAGCGCGAGGCGCGGCGGCTGCGCTGAGGGGCCTGGGCAGCATGGGGGCCCTGGCACTGCAATAAAGGGTTTTTCCAGTAGCCCCTTGCCTGGGTGTGTCTCAGCCAACGCCTGGGTTGTGCTGCCCCGAGGCTCAGCAGGGCCAGCAGCACACCCTGCTTGTCACTTGTAATGCCTCCATCGTGACGCTGCTCTTATGCCTCCTTAGTGACATGTCACAACATAAAGAACTCTGCTTTGCTTGCAGCAGTCTTAATCTTGACCTTCCTGGTATGAGATTTTCTGTATGGGCCTGGTACAGTGGCACTGGAAACTTGGTGGACCTCACTGGAATTGAATCACAAGTTGAAAGTCAAGCAGTACCAGCTTGCAAAGCAACAACCTCCTGCTTCTGCCTGTCCTCAGTGAGCTGCTCTGTGAGTGCTGCTATAAATACACCTCCTTGCTGGCTTTCCTGGCAGTCATCTGCAGGGAGTGAGTGCTTGTCTGCCCCCTTTGATTTACTGACTCCTCTGTATCACTTTCTCCTTTAGTTTTCCCTTCCACCACACGATCAGCAAGATTTGATTTAGGATATTACATAAAGTAAGACCGAAAGGATTAGGAATGAGTTGGAAGACTGTCCTGGTTCAAGGACCATCTTTAGAGCGGTCCTGGTTTTGGTGTGTTTGAGCACAGTCGGGTCTGCAGCCCCTGATATTAGTGTAGTGTCCTGAGCTTGACTGAGGCACTCAGTGGTAGGTGTGACTGAGGGTTTGGGTGTCCTAAAGCCAAGCAGAGCACTGCTGGGACAGGTGTGCAGTGCAGCAGACAGGATTGCTGTAGGGTGGAGTGTTTGTGGGATTTTTCCCTCCTGCTGGTGTTGGTTGTGCCCTGGGCAGCTCTTGGGCAGCTTGAGGTGGCTCAGAGAGCTGTATCCCTTCTGGAATATCCCTCGGGATCCCTCGCATGGCCATGTGAGGGAGGTGATTTGCATCCCCACTGCTGAGTGCTCTTTAATGACAGTGTCATACCAGGGGTGGCAAAGGGCTGTGGCTGGGCCCCGTGCCCAGCTTGGTGCTGTGGGGTGAAACAGGCCAAAGGCACCAAAGCACCTGCCTGGGACAATTCAGCTGGAAGGAAACCAGGCTGAAGGATGTAGCCAGTGTGTGAACGTGCAGGGAATGACTCAGAATGTGCTCAGGCTGTGCCTCCACCGAAGCTGTTGGAGGTTTATCGTGAGCCAGACGAGGAGGCAGAGACTGCTAATGGTCAGTGTGATATGTCAAAATAATTTTACTTTCAGTTTTATTTAGATATCTTCAAAATGGACATCAGTATTAATACCAATGAACAGGAAGGAGCGTGTTAGAGTGGCGGTGAGCGCTGTGCATTAACCAGTGCAAAGCTGAGATGGTGCCCAGAGCAGTTCTGGGGTGTTTCCCAGCTCAGACCAGGCCTGGCAGGGGCAGGAGTGCTGGGGAAGAGCCTGGGCCAAGGAGAGCACTGGGGGCTGTGATACTATACCGTTGTGAAGGGCTCAGAGCAGAGCTCATTCCCCTGCAAAACCCTTTCTCTCTTTCCTCCTGGTCCTTTACCTTACCCTGTCTGTTCCCACCCTGCTCAGTGCTCACACACTGACACACACACACATTCTCTGACATACATGTTCACCTCCACAGGCCCTACCTGTGTGCTCTGAGCTCTTCTGGCCCATATTCTCCCTGTGCTGTCCTCAGTTGCTCTCCTGCCCTTTGGGAAGGAAAGTGGGCAGAGAGGGACTTGGCTGTGGGCTCTGCCTGTCTGCACAGCCCATAGCTATAGGACTGGTTAAACTGGGAGGTGTTTAGGAGGTAATTGCTCTCTCCCCTGGGAGAAGAACCCTTTCCCCACGTAGGGTATCAGCTGGGCAGTCTCAGCCCTCAAACACATCCCTCAGTCCCTTCTCTCACTTGGCTGCAGCTCCAACTACCCCAAGGTTTTGCTCCCATTGAGCAGATCAAATCCCAAGTGATTCCATGTTGAACTCCAACCTTTGACCAAGCAATATAAGTTTTTGCTTTGTGTGCATGTGCTAGGAAAAAAAAAATCAGATTTCAGCCAGGAAAGGAAATGCCAGAAAAGAAGGGCAAGAATTTGAGTCTGGAAGTGCTCCCAGCCCACGTCTGAGGCAGCAGTAAGCAGCTGGAGTCCCTCTCCCCTCGCTGTGCAGCCAGGGGCCAACACTCGCCTCCCTGCTCCGTGTCACCGGCTCCACTGCCTCCTTGGAGCTGCCACAGAGCAAAACCAGGTGCTGTGTCTCTGGGTTTGTGCTCTGCTGTGCCTGCCGGGTTTGTTCTCCGCTGTGCCCTCCTCGCAGAGGGCTCAGAGCTGGCACAGCTCCAGCTGGCAGCAGAGGGGTTGGAGTGGTTTCTGCTCCCTGCGTGTCCCACCCTGAGGTCACCTGGCTCCTGCCACGTGCAGCAGTGGAGGCAGACGAGGGAGGCCCAGGGGCTGAGGCTGCAGAGAGCGATTCGGCACAGAGGGGTGGCAGGAGAGGGGGCAATAAATCACAGCCCAGTGCTGATGGGGGCCCCTGGCTGCATCCCAGGGTCACTCTTAACTTGATTTCTTTGGGCTCCCAGGGCTCTTCGTGGCTGCTGGCGACGTCCCTTGCTGCAGAGAGAGCAGAGGCATGGCCTGTCATCAGAGACCCTCTAGTGACTCCTGGCCAGGGCCTCCAGGGCTGTACCGACCACGTGGCACTTGGGACGTTCTGCTCCTGCCCCGGCAGCCCCTTCCCAGGGACCCTGGTGTGTCCCAGCCCTGTCCCCTCCCACAGGGCCACCTGTGTGGCTCAGGCAGGAGCCAGGGGATGCTGTGGTACTCACGGGCAGCGGTGCCTTGGTGCCATTGAGGTGGGCATAGAGGAGCGCAGCAATGTCGTCGTGTCCGGCCTCGAGCGCGATGGCGACCGCGTTGTTACCATCCTGAAAGGGAAGGGAGAGCGCGTGGGGATGGGTTTGGGGTCAGGACACGGCGTGGGCTGCCCGTGGCTGGTGGCAGAGCCTTACGTGGTCCTCAATGGAGATGAGCAGCAGCTTCACAGTCTCGACGCGGCCGTGCTCGCAGGCGCACATCAGCGCCGTGGAGCCCTCCTCGTCCTGCAGGTTCACGTCGGCCCCGCAGGCGAGCAGAGCTTCCACCATCTCCTGGCGGCCGTGGCTCC
>NW_008674303.1:4584-5202 GCF_000695815.1 Acanthisitta chloris
TGGGGGCCGGGCCTCGCTGCCAGCATCGGTTCTGTCGGGCCAGCCTGCGAGGAAGGGACCCTGTCAGGCCACCCTCTCATCCCCACGCGTGCCAAGAGCCCTGCTGCCAGGCAAGAGGAGCTCCTGAGGTGATGCCCTCCCCGTGCGCTGACCCTCCTGGTTTTGGAGCTGTGATTCTGCCCGTGGAGGAGTTGAGTGTGTGTGGCTCTGGCAGCTGCTTGGGGGTGAGGGCAGAGGGTCAGGCTGTGGTGGCCCCCGGCCCACACCAACCTGGCTGGCCTTGGCGTTGACGTTGCCCATGCTGAAGAGCCTCCGGACCACGTTCATGTCGTCCTCCTGCTCGACGGCCGCCAGCGCTGCCAGCATCAGGGCAGTGTAACCAGCTTTGTTCTGGTGGTCCACGTTACAGATCCCTGCAGGGGTGGGCAGAGCAGGGGGCTCAGGGTGCTGCAGGGCTGGTGGGAAGCATGGACCAAGCCCCACGCTTGACTCCCGCCCTGCCCAGGGTGCTGTGAGCCATCCCACAGTGCCACGGGCACAGAACTGATGAGTCCCCATCAAATCTGGCTCCCAAAGGGCTGCAGTGCCTGCCCACCCCCAGCCAGCCCAGGGCAGCTC
>NW_008674303.1:5216-5480 GCF_000695815.1 Acanthisitta chloris
TGGCTGGCATGGCCAGGGTGTGACCCGGGGCACAGTGGGACGGTGGTCAGGGTGGGAGCACTGACCTGTGTCCAGCAGCAACCGCACGATGTGGAAGTTGGAGTGGGAGACACTATAGTGCAGAGCTGTGTTGCCATTCCCATCTGCCAAGTTCACCACGTGGGTCAGGAGAGCCGGAGAGACCTCAGCAAAGGCCAGGAGGTGGTTGGAGACCGTGTCAGGGACGGACGACTTCTGGCTGGACAGACGGAACCACTCCTGCAG
>NW_008674303.1:5562-6912 GCF_000695815.1 Acanthisitta chloris
GTGGGCAGGAGGGGGCTGCCCCGGGGCCGCCCCCTGAGCCTCTGCACAGCCCCACACCCCACTGCCAGCCCTGGTGGGAAGCACAGTCCCTGCTCCAGGGGGGCTGGCTGAGGGCAGGACCCCGAAACCCCCACACCCGTGCTGGAACGGCCTGAGCTGAGTCCACCTGGGTTTTGGAGTATCTGGGACAAAGCCTGGATCAATGGGCTCTATCCTGGGGGAAGGTGCTGAGATGGGCTCCTGCTGGCCCCTCTCAGGGGCTGGGCAAGCTGTCCCACCCCAGCACCCTACTCACCACCTCCTTGCTCTTGCTGGCACCGGGGTGGCCCAGGTGGGTCTTGACAATGAGGCAGGCCTCCCGCATCCTGGGGCTCAGCTCGAACCTGGGGGGAGCACGAGGGCTGTGGTGTGGGGCTGGGGCACCCTGAGTCCCCCCGTGGAGCTCCCTGACCCCTGTGAGTCTCCCCGAGCTCCCCAGGCTGCGCCCCGGCGGCTTCAGCCTCCGCAAACCTCCGGGGAAGAGCCTCATATGGACGTGCTCAGGCACGAGTTACCCATTCCTAGGCCAAATTTTTTCCTTTTGTTGAAAAATGCCATTGAGGGCTGCTGGCTTTTTTGCCCCCCTCCAAACTATCTTCTGCAACAAAGAGGCATTTGGGGCCTCTCATCCTTTCCTTAGCTGACCCAAGAAGCTGGAAGGATTGTTTCCTGCCAAATGGTTTCTGCAGGAGCTGAATGTGTTTTTGCCATGAGCTGCACCCAAGCCAGGGGAGGTGCCAGCCCATAGCTCCCAGCTGTGAAGGGCCAGAGAGGCTTCCCCATCAGCACTTACTTCTCCTTCACCTCGGGGGGCTCTGGCAGGGTCACATCAGTCCCCTCACACTCCTGTCCTGGCTTGCACACACCTTCCCCAGCCTCTTCCTCTGAGGTTTCGCTGTCTCCCTGCTCGGAGCTGTCGGAGCTGTTGTCCGAAGCCTTCTCAGAGGAGCTGTCACCTTCTTCCTCATCCTCCTCACTGGATGTGCTCTCATACCTGCACAGAGGGAGGATGCTCAGTGGCAACGCAGCACCTGGCCGGTCCCCTCCAGGCCCTGCCGTCGCCTCTGCCCCCGGCCCAGGATGGAGATGCTGGGGCTGGGACTGGCTCTGGCCCCTCAGCACGTACTCCCCGTTCAGCACGCCCACAAACTGCAGGCTCTTCTTGCTGCCCTCTGCCTTGCTCCGGGGGGGACCATCCTGCTTCTTCATGATGGACTTCAGGGCTCCTGCAGGGAGAGAGATGCGTGTCAGGAGCCAGTGAGCGAGAATCACAGAATCGCAGGCTGACTTGGGTTGGAAAGGACCTTAAAG
>NW_008674304.1:0-32394 GCF_000695815.1 Acanthisitta chloris
CACAGCTCCCACCCGCGACTGCACAGCTCCCCGTGACCGCTGCTGTTCGCTCGCAGAGCTGCTCTTAGCTCCGGGAGCTGCTGTTAGCTCCGGGAGCCACTGTTGGATCCAAGAGTCGCTCTTAGCTCGCAGAGCCGCTGTTAGCTCCGAGAGCCGCTGTTGGATTCGAGAGCTGCTGTTCGCTCGCAGAGCTGCTTTTAGCTCTGAGAGTCGCTCTTAGCTCGCAGAGCCGCTGTTCGCTCGCAGAGCCGCTGTTCGCTCGCACTCCATCTCCCAGCCGCGCTGTGTGTCGGCCGGACGGCAGAACTGCCCTTAAAGTGACACCAGCCACGGCTGGGCGAGAAGTGCTGAGCTGGGTCTGCTCGGCACAGCGAACAGGGTCAGTGCCCGCGCTGGAAAAGGACCATCCAACCCGGTCACTGCGGCGTTACGGCAAAAATACCTCCCCTGGTAACTTGGGAGTCATTCCTTAAGAAAAGCTTTTTCTCTGGGATTTTATTTTTGCTTGTTTCACTCTGACTGTTGTCATCTTCCTGAGATTACTGTTTAACACAACGAATCTGCCGTTTCTGTCATGAAAGGAGAATTGGGCTGTTTAAGTGCAGTTAGAAAAAAGGGGTAATTCCCCAAAATACTTGTGAAGTCAGACATCTCCCTGCTCTGTACAGTACAAAGTGTAGTAGCAAAGACTGTTGATCTTCTCAGACAATATACAGGCAAGTATTCATCCAGTGGCTGATGCCATTCAGTCTGGGGTAATCAAAGTTACATGCTTAAGGATAAACCTGCACAATGGAATTACGTGATTGTATCCCTGCCTGTGCTTACTCACACTTGCACTCACCATAATGTATATATTTGCACTATCTACTTCCAGTCTGCTGCTTTGCTTGATTCAAGTCATAACAGTTCAATGAGATGTTGTTTTGGTTGCCTTCAACTGTGCAAAACAGCTTTTCTTTTGCTTGCTTAAAAACTGAACAGATGCTTCCTGAAAACAAACTGGGTTGTTTTCGGTGCTCAAAAATAGCACGAGGATTGAAAGACAACATAAAGACATGATACAGACTAGGCATATGCAATACTATAGCTGAAGAACTGATTTGAGAGAGTGAAACCCAGTAAGTTTTCCCACAAAGGTGAAAATAAACTTTGGAAACAACAGAACTGCACCTGGTGCTGCTGCCACAGAAGTCACTTCTCTGTGGAAATCCAACATAGGACAATGGCATGAAAATTTGTTTGCCCAGCTAAAATTCCTGTATTTTTAGCCTAATTTCTGGCATGGGTTGTTGTGGTATTTAGAAGAAAAACGCACACAAAACAACTGCAGTGAAAAAAAGAAGTTGACATGATTTTGGGTCAAATTCTGTCCTGTGGCTGAAGTGTGGAAGGATTAGCACTAGAGCGACGCAGCCACGTCCCCATGTGCTTCCAAACCACACCGTGTGTGATTTAGCCATATGGTTCATGGAGTATAGCATGTTGTCTAGTAACATTCATTTTCATTGCACAATGTTTATTGTACATTTGATTAAATCTTGCTGTGTCTCTGGAAGGAATGCAGGTATGTGTGCTTACACTTTCCTAGGCATGCTGAGAGGGAAGCTCACAAAACCACATGGAGAGTGTGACAGTGTCAGAGTCCACAGTGGGAAATCACCTGCTGGACAAACTCTACTCTGTGCCAGGCATGGGCTGGCAGGAATAAGAACCATGACTTCATGGCAGGAATAAGAACCATGACTTTAAGCCTGTTCATGTTTTGCCTTGTACTTTAGAGACTATTCCTTACTTCTGCATTTTGGAAAGAGACTTTTCAGGGTTGATTTGAAGGTCACTGATTTCAGTTAAAACTTTATCTCTGCTGGTGATAAAGCAAAGATGGTTGGACAAAAACTGCTGATAGTAGCATACTTTGTAAGGAATTCAAGCTATTTTGAGAGGAAATGATAGCTAATTCTTGCCTTTTTGAAAAGTCAAGCTGCCCTGATATTAGGTTCCCTGGACTACAGAGGTCTATTGTTGTTTCAGAACTAAATGGTTATAGGTTGGAAGTCTGAGTACAAACTGACCTATAAAAAAAAGCTTCACCTCATTTCCCAGTTTTCTCTAGTTTTTGTCAGTTTTATCAGTGATCTATCCACCATACTGCCTTGAATGTACCTCCTAAGAAACTCTCTCTTCAAGGGAAGGCTTATTTAACACCTTAGAGAACTCTATTCTCCATCTTATTGCAAAGATTTGTGCTTCAGCTTGTATCCGTTCATTCTTCATGAGTTAACCTTACCTATTATTAGCTACAGAAAACGTACTGTTTGATAACTTAAAAGAAACATTATATTAATACCCATATATACATCAATACTTAAGCACTTTACTTCCGTTGAGTGTCCTGTACCAACTCATTTCCTACTGATTTCATTTAAATTCAGAACATTTCCTTGTCTCATGAAATTTTGAATCACAAATTACTTTCTTCTAGACTAACAAGATCAAAAGGCGTTTTAGTCACTGACCTTAAACCTACCGGTTATGTGATGCATAAAATCTTCATGTTTAAAATGTTTTCTTCATAGTACATTGCATTTCACTTGCAATGTAGCATTTCAACCATACTTTCACTATTTGTCTCTCTACAGAGAAGCTGGTAAGCAGCAAAGAAGACACAAGAGCTAAAATCACTATGTGGAGCTGTGAAGCCTTAAACAACAGTACTGAGAACAGTGAGGACCAGCATCTCTGCCATGACTTCCACCTCGTGCTTTCCATCTTTTCCCTACTCTACCTCATTATATGTTTCCCAATTGGCCTTTGTTACAATGGCTTGGTGGTCCTAGTTAACCTCTACAACAAAGCTACTATGACTATGCCAGATGTTTACTTTGTCAACATTGCCATCGCTGGGCTCATCATCAATGCTCTGGCACCAATGTACCTCCTAGGTCTTGCCAACACCAAATGGGCCATCTGGTATTCTAACAATGAAGTTTATATCACCTTACTTATCTTATTCAATGTCTCCTCTTTAGTTACCATGTACTCTACTACACTGCTCAGTCTGGACTACTACATCGAACGTGCTCTCCCTAGGACTTACATGTCAAGCGTGTACAACACCAAACATGTTTGTGGATTCATCTGGGGTGGTGCCATGCTTACAAGCTTCTCATCTCTCCTGTTCTACGTCTGCAGTCACGTATCCACTAAAATAATTGAATGTTCCAAGATGCAGAACAAGGAAGCAGCAGATGCCATCATGGTTTTCATCGGGTACGTGGTGCCAGCCATCGCTGTACTGTATGCACTGACGCTGATCCTGAGGATACGCAAGGAGGCTACACCACTGGATCAGGACACTGGGCGACTGGATCCGTCAGTGCACAGGCTTCTGATAGCCACAGTCTGCACACAGTTCACACTGTGGACACCCTATTACGTTATCCTCTTGGTAAGCACGTTCACTAATGCACAAATAAGAATTGTAGACGAAAATTACCGTCGGATATTACATTTTACCGAGATTTTATCCGAATTCTTGGCTTTCTCCAGCAGCTTTGTAATGCCCCTGCTCTACAGATACATCAACAAAAACTTCCCCAACAAATTACGACGTTTGCTTAAAAAGATACACTGTGGGAACCAAGGGTGTTCCCACGAACGCACAGTGGTACAGCAAGTCATGACGTAGGTGTGACAAACCCTTGGTGCTCTGTTACTGCAGCACTCGGTGTTCCAGTGCTGGGACTGTGGTATTGCTGTGTTGGCACTTGGAGACATTCATGTGAGAGTCCCAACCAAGAGGCTGGAAGGAGCTTCCACTGCCGCTCAACGAAACAGTCTTAATTTTCACGCAGTTGTTTGCTGAGGTCTCGTGAGGCTCTGGCCTCTGTGTGCTGCGATACCTGTGACATCTGAAACCTTCAGTGCACTGAACTGGTTACAAAGCAGGAACTCTGTGTTCATGGCTTTAATCTTCCTGGCTGAAGAAATCACTAAGTCTTGACTGAAGACACAGCACCTTGTATCTTGTACAGAAAAAGGTATTACCTTGTTTTCTGTACAAAGAAGTAATAGTGCTATCCTTGATGAAGTAAATAGCATTTTTCAATGAAGAGTACATAGATGATCTTTACTAAAGATCATATTATCCAATTATACATGTCCAAATAGTAAATGTTAATTATAAATTAAATTATTTAATTTCTTTCTCCATCATTGAATCCCTTCTAAAAGAAGTCTAATTTACCATTTTTGGAAATTATTTTCTCACACAAACTAACCTGTTTTAACATTTTATGGTAAACTGATTTATTTTTTTCCCTAGCTATAACAATTAACAAAAGTGTGTTTTAATTTTCCAGTGCTTTGTGTGCATCCTAAAACATTTCAAGAATTCAGAAATATTTATTAACTAATTCTAAGGGAACTGAGAGATGTTTGTTCCACATAGTAAAATGAAGGACACGGTGGTTTACAAAGTTAAATCAGAATTTAACTGGTAAAGATTGTCTGGCTAAGTGTTATGGTCCACATATGTTCATGTAACAAGAGTAATTATCTTAAAAAATAAATACGTTTATGATTAACATTTTGTATTTTCAAGGGATATGTTTGCAGCAAATAAATTTAACTTTCTTTAAATCTAGAGCATCACCAGAGGTTTGGAAACCATATAAAATTCCTCCATACAGACCAGGTTTTAAAATGGGAGCAGTATCTAGGAGTCCCAGTCAGCACCAGCTCTTTGCTGACCTCTCAGAAAAGGATTCTTGAAGACACAGTAAGATCTAGTTTTGGTATTTCATTGTGAGGGTGAAGAAATCCAATCCAGATCACCAAATAAACAGTTACCCACAACAACAACCTACAAAGAACTACCTGTCCCCGTGCTGATGTTGTTAATGACAGAGGGAGGTACAAGTGAAACTGATACTCTCCCACTGGTCTGGGGCCACGAGACATATTTGTCACTCGCCCTGCAACACCACAGTGTGGTTTTGTTGCTTAATCTGTCACAACACAACTCAAATTCCACGTGACTTCATGCAAAAAATGTGACTTTTCAAGCCTCTGGTATAGAAAAAGACATGGAATAAACCCAGATTGAACCTTTTCCATTGCTTACACCACAACCTCACGTGATAACTGGTCCTATTCTGTCAGACACGTGCTTAGATTCTAAGTGGAAAGCAGGTGGGGAACAGCCTTTGCAGATCTTCTTCCCTCAACATTACTCAAGTAATTTCTTCTCATAGCCATCTTTGCTTGTCTTCTTCATATACATCTCTCAGTTACCAACATCCTGGGGGAAGATTCAACATTGATCTTTACTTTTTTTTAGTAGCTTTCCACATTTTGTTGACATTTTGTTAACCCGTAAGGGTTTTATAAGTTCAAAGTTATAGGCTTTAAAGCCTATACAGTAAATAAACTATTTCTATGGTGTTTTCCCACACACAAAATCTGTCCAGCACAACTACATCCATCATCCTGTTGATGGAAATGATGCTCAGGAAGAAGCTGTTCTTTCTGGCTGTGTCTGATTCACATACTCATTTACAGTGCTTCTCTGCTAACATGATACTGGCTGCTTGGGTTGATTTTCTTCCCCCCTTGAGAGGTTTTCTATGAATTTCTCCACATCTTGAGCATTCAAGCTCATTTCTACACAGAAGTGCTTAAGAAGGAAATTTTCCCTTACAGCTGTCAAGCAAAGAGACTCCTTCTTCCCATCTGAGGAAAAATAACTTTCCTAATGCATCACTTTAAATCTCTCACATAAAATCTGTTAAAGAAATTCTGTCCCATTATGCAGGAAGAGTTCCAGCAGGGAGGAACTGGCTTATCTGGTGTGAATAGAGGCTTTCAGAACTGGGACACTGCCAGAACAGTGTGGCTGAACAGGCAGCATTAAGTGCAATTTTAACTTCCATGCTGCTTCCTTATTTCCATCTCCCCCTTCTCCTAAGACGTCCTCCTTTCTGTTTCTAACAGGACTGCTGAATTTATTTCTGTTCCTTTCCCTCTGTGTTAAATTCCCAGTTTCAGATCATGGCTCTTTCATCATTTATCTTTTTCACTCCTCTGCACCATTTATTTAACTTCCATTTCACTCCCATTCCCATCCCTGCTTGGTCCTGCACACCTGGTACCTTTCAACTCTCATATTTACTTCATTAGACCAAGTCCTTGATGATGACCCAAATCTTGAATATTTGACATTACGAATGGATTTATGTAGTAAAATTGCAGCTGCTACTGAAGAGATGGAGAAAGACAGGGTTTGTGTAATGTACCCTTGAAGTACCAATGTTGATTCTTTCTCTGATCCTTTTTTATTGCAACAGAGCTACGTGGGTTTGCCTGTATCCCTGATAAGTACCAAATGTGATGGCAATCACAGACACAAACAATTAGATTATTTAATGAACAAGACTGGTAGCCACTGAACTGTTTTTAAGAGTTAATTTGATGTATTAGTTGCCTCCAAGAAACTGTGCCATGGAGCTGCCTGGCTGCTGTTCCCTTAAGGAAACTCTGGACTTAATCACACCACCCTCACATGCTATAAAAGTAATATCCCAAAAAGTGAGAGCTTTGCAATATTTATATCAAGAACAGAAGAGGAGAAAGTGCAGGAAAATACTTAAAGAAATACAAGGTATCATAAATAAGGAAGAACTTCAATATACAAAGTTCTCAAAATCAGGGCCTTTCCATTTCAAATAGCTGAAGGTTTCTGATGACTGTAAATAGGGGCTTATCTATTTCACAGTTAAATAAATATGAATGAAATACTGTATATATGCAAGATTTTTTTTAAAAAAATCAGCCTACTGATGTAAAAAGAATTTGCAAAGAATTTATTAAATTATTTCTGAAAGTGTATCATTTAAATGTCAACCTCTGAACAGGAATGTGTACTGTATGTTTCTGTATGTATATACTGTGTACTAGAAAGTAAGAGCTAGTTAAGTGCCATTATTAATAGGGTTATTTTCTCACAAAATTAAACTTCATATTTGAATTGATCTATGGCTTACAGCCCTCTCGCTGAACTGCTAATTAAGTCGAATCAATGAACTAAGACAAATGTTCTGTGCTTCTGTTGGAGTTATTAACATACCTAGTCCTTGCTGACTAACCTACTAGAGGTCCTAGTTTCAAAAGTTTACATTTCAGAATCAAATTGTGTTGGTCTCTGAAGGTATAATTTCAGTTAATCAAAGTGATCAGCCATGAGAAAACTTCTGGTTCTGTTACAATGAAGAGATGTGGCCTCCAATACAACAGCAAAATTCTACAGAAATGGACTTTCTGGGAAGCTTCATAAAGGAACTATTCATATCCTCAATAAAAAGTGTTCAAGTGTATCTTGGTCAGTAAAATGTGTGACTTTTTCTTGGCTTTCTTGATAAAAAACTGTAACAGACAAGGTTAAACCTGTGTTGCTTCACTGAATGAAAACATAACAAATTGCATGACTTGGATGTTGTTTGACATTGTTAAAATCAGCCTGAAGTTGACTGGGGATGAAAGCAAAAAGGCACATGCCTCCTCCAGACTTTTTTCAGCATAAAGAATCCTGCAACCAACAAGATAAAAGTAACTGCACCACATAAATACAAGGCTGGTGATTAATGCCTACATCAGCCTATGCCTAATGCAGCTTCTCTGGGCCTCTACATGTGTGTCCTTGTCACTTCCTCTCCTTTGTGCTGCCCAAATCAGCTCCCAGCAGAAACTCTCTTGGTTCCCAGAATATAACACATACCTCTGGCATCCCAAAGAAAATGTAGCTTTAAGAATATAAGGTGTCTCATAGCCTATTTATTGCAGTAGCCACTGCCTATAACCAAATACTCATCACCCATCAGTTGGTTTACCCCATATATATGAAAACATTTTCCTGGCTATACTTGCAAAGTTATTCATTTGTTCCCTTTCAATTTTCTGTGAAGTGTAGGAAGACAGCAAGTGATAGCAAACTCTGTTTAAAATGGTTATTGGTAAATTCCTTTAAAAAAAACCCCACCTCAGTCTAAGGCACTTCTGAGTTTAAGTCTCAGTGAGAAATAAATGGGAATAACTGTGAAAATGGAAGCTGCAATATTACCCCATCTAGTCAAAGCCTAGTGGCTCACAAGGTGCCCTGAACTTCCATACAATGGTTTAAAGGGTGTTTTCTGTGACAAACTGGAGAATCAGCATCTCTGAACAAACACAGAGCAGTGATTTTCTGAAGCTTCATTCCTCAGAGCTCCTAAAGCTCTGAGCAGCTAACAAAAATGCTGTTTGTCTCACCTGAATTAGTCAATCCTGTTTAATACAACATAGATTGAAGGACCTAAAATGAGAGCAGAGTTCATAAATAAGCAGCAAGTTCACCAGCCCATGGGTTTGAGAAGGGTGAACGTCTACATAAATGCAAGGAAAAGGGTAGATCAGGTACAACAAAGTCAAGATGTTTACACCAGTACAAACCAGGGCAACGTGGCATCTGAATCTGCCCTTTTCTGTCAATACAAAGAGATTGCACTCAAGTCAACCACAGTTTGGAGTAGTTTCAGAAAATACACATTCAGCTACTCAAAACAGGTCCCAAGGTTGTTGAAAAAATATGACACTGCTACCAGAAACCTGTAAAGGAAGTAATACCTTTTTGTTCCACTTTTTTAAAACAAACTGGGTTTGTGCTAGGGATAGGTGCATAGCTGAAACCCTATTTACCATGACTCGTTCATAACGAAAGCAGCACAGTGCCCAGACTGGAGACCTTCTCGTGAACTTCACTGCAGCAGCACAGCACTGGTGAGAGCAAAGAAAAGCAGAAGCTGCCCTAGTGCTGCTCTCAGTTCCCCTGCTAGCTGAGGGCTTTGAAAAGAACTGACTATTGCCTATGTTTCTGCAGCTGTAAAGTGCTCAACACACTGATGAATCTGAAACGTGCTCCAAGATTAATTCATGAAGTTCCTTAATAAGTGAAATCTTGTGTATTTTTAAATATCTCATGCAGTACTTTTTCCAAGTGGCAGCAATCTGAGGTACAGACCCAGCTGTGCAGACTGCCATGGCAACAAATCTGAAGTGTGAAATGTTTCCTCTGTTGTATTTCCTTTAGTTTTCTATTCTATACCAAAACTTTGACAGATGGCGAATATAGTCTTTTTTCCTTCAGCAGAGAAGAGGATGTTATCTCCTTTGCCATTCCACTTTCTTCCCACCAAGTCCTTCCTTTCCCTTGGATGTCCATGTGATTCTCTTATATTCCTTCCTTCTAAAAAACTGGCACTTTTAATTACATCCACAACAAAGTTCAAATTATTCAGAGTCTACAGCAGGCAGAATTTCTGTATTACTACAAATCATGACAGTAAAAGACTTTGAAACCACCAGATTCTTACCAGAGTATTTATGAATTAAGTATAAAAGTATATTTAAAAACACCCTTTCTATCAGAAGTTCTTTAAAGCAAGATTTAGAACCAGAAAGTGAATCCATTTTATCTAGTTTAAAAGTATTTGTTCACCTTTTTCCCTCTTCTTTAATATATGTAGGTTGAGGTTGGATATTAGGCAAAGGTTCTTCCCCCAGAGGTGTTTGGGCACTGGAACAGCTCCCCAGGGCAGTGGTCACAGCCCCAAGGCTGACAGAGCCCTAGGTGTGTTTGGCCAATGCTCTCAGGCACAGGGTGTGATTCTCAGGGATGTCCTGTGCAGGATCAGGAGTTGAACTGGATGATCCTCAAGGGTCCCTTCCAACTCTGTGGAGTCTGTGATTCTGTGATACATTATCCCATAGGAGCTGCCACTGGCACTGATGGGCTCAGTCTTGACCAGCAGCATGTCCATCCTGGTGCCAGCCAGCACTGGATCTACTGGACATGAGAGAAGCTCCTGGCAGCTTCTCACAGAAGCCACCACTGCAGCCCCAACACTGCTACCAAACCCTTGCCTTGCAAACCCACTACAATTACTGATTCCAAAGCGAATTGAAAAGCCTAATTTTAGCCCCCAAAAAATTGCAAATTTCAGCTAAAATTTATATGGAAGTTGGTAAGTTGTTTTTTATCTCCAAAACCTTTCAAAGATCATTTTGAAATGAACTCTGGTATTGGGTTACCAAAGCTGTTTTAGAAACTCCATCTGGTGGTCACTAGCAGAACACTAGCACTTCCCAAAAGCAGTGAGATCAGTAAAACTAGTTAAAGGATTTAAGTTAATCATTAGGGGGGAAAAAAAAAACAAGAAGAAAAAAAAAAAACTAGTCCCAGTTTCTGGTTAAACACAGAGTGGTACTAGCAGTAAAGGTATTGCTGCAAGTATTTGTAAAAAGAAATGAACATCGACTTCTGCAACCACCTGCTGCTGTGAGGCTGAGACAGGTAAGACCCAATTCTGTTGCAAGAACCAGATCTCAGCAATGGCTAATTTTAGTTTTGGACCTAACAGAAGAATATTTAACCAGGCTGTTAGCTCTGATGATTGCCAAGAAAGAAATAGTTATAAAATAGCACATGTTGCTTGTATTGTTTTATGAAACATCTGGTACTAGTCATTGTGGTTGACAAGATGCTCAAAGACCATTTCCATTCAGCTCCAGAGCATTGTGATTCTTTCCAATTAAGTTATGGTTTCACTAGTTCACACTGAAAGAGATTTTATACATAATTAAGACAGAAGTTTGAAATTTTTCAGGTCAGCCTATGTGCAATTAAATAATCCTCCCTAGCACCTGCAGTGCTGTGCAGAGAGCAGCTCTCTTCTAAAACCTGCCATTAGCAAAAGCTTTTTTTTCCATCCTGAAACAGAAACACAGCATTATTGGGAAATGCAGGCAATTTTTGAGCTCTTGTAGCTGAGTTACACAGATGATTTACCCACACGGAGGAATTTATTCTGTGATTGATAGAAACATTACTGTGCGGTAATAATAATAAAATTCTGTTTATAAAACAACTTACATTACAAACAGTGCTCAAATAAGCCAATATAAAATCACTAGTAGTGAATCATGGGCAAACAAGCCTGAGATGTGAAGGCAGCAGTCACACAGCACCGAGCATGGCAGTTCTGGGGGAAAAGGAAGAAATGCTGATTTATAACCAGCCTCTGAGGCACAGGTAATTATTAATAGCACTGCTTATGGATACACATGGCCAGCTTGGGCTTTTTTAACCCC
The DNA here is from genome assembly GCF_000695815.1 of Acanthisitta chloris. Lineage (NCBI taxonomy): Eukaryota > Metazoa > Chordata > Aves > Passeriformes > Acanthisittidae > Acanthisitta > Acanthisitta chloris. Next base: position 11,185 of record NW_008674304.1, read on the forward strand.
ATCCAGGCAGAGAGAGTAAGATGATCAGATTTTACAGTTGCACATAGCTCTGTGTACCTTATAAATCAGCATTAGCACCTGAATTCCCAAACCAAACCAAACGTATAGGGAATACATACAATAAAGATATACGAATGGGGGTTTGATTCTAAAATCCATCTATAAACAAAACTCTTTTAATTTTCTTCCAGCTAATAATTCTTGGTTCCGAGTACAACTTGTCTCACATTTTGGGGTTTGGTGGTTTTTTTGCTGTTTGGGAGGGAATGTCCTTTTTAATGTCTGAGGCCTAACGTTCCACAGTTTTATTCTCAGACACAAATTGCTTGTTGTCGTGTAAAAAAGACTAAAATTAACAGCAAGGCCTTTCACAAGAACAGTTTTACAGAGTAACTGGCAACTGTGTACAGCAAAAGCCTTAGAATAGATGCTCTTCTCAAAAATTCAGGCTTTTTTTTCCCCCAGGAATTTTCAGGTATTGCATTAATACAAGTGGCTTTAAAGGTCTTCAAATGCCACAAAGAAAAGTTTCCAATATTTAAGCACAGCCCTTGAATAGAGTCAAAGCAATCTTTGACTAACATTATGGCTAATATCCCACACTAAAGTTATTTTTTTCTTGTTATACAGCACTGCTAGAGGAAATTAAGGTGGAAATAGATGGGAGTTAATGAAAAATATCTTTGAAAACAAATTGCAGTGTATCTCACAATTGGAAATTCCAGTAACAAAGCAACTGCTTTTCCTCATAATACCCTGGGGAATGGGCAATAACAGTCATTTAATATTCCAAACCAATCCCATAATACTACACAGGGACAGTTTTCTTAATAACATTACAGCCAAAAGGCAAGAAATGAGATGTTAATCGAGAGCACAAGACAACAGCAGGGGCTGAAAAGAAACTTCAGGCATCTCATGAAGGATTAGCTTCCCGATAATAATCACTAGCCAAGAGCAATCCAGTCCAATCCTTGGACTAGCTGCAGGTTGCTGCAGCCTCTGGTCTCCAGGATCATTGATGCTGTGGCTATTTGATGCTGCACCTAGCAAACAAGGGCTGTAATGCTCAACAAAGCATTGTGGCTCTTTCCTGAACAAGTGATCATGATTATTCAGAAGGAATGTGAGCAAGACATCATCACCATCCCCATAATACTTTACAGGACGGATCTGCTTGAATCCAGAGAATAAAGACTGAAATCTCCATGGTTTCAGCATCTCACAAACATTGAAGGATTTGTTAGAAAAGACAGAGAAGTTTCTCTCCTTCAGCATACTGAGAGAAAGAGCCTTCACTTCCAATTAAACCTACTGTCAGGAATCTGTACTCTGCTAAACACACCAGGAATATGTGTCAACTAAGAGAAATTATTTGGTTTGGTAAGTCTTAATAACATCTGTCACTCGGTGCTGGATATATTTATTTTGCCACCTGAACAGTTAAGATGTGTAAAAAGCCCAATCAGTTCTGCCAAGCACAGCACACTGTAGGTGGTTAGTGGAATTGTATGTGTTATCAGCCAATCCCTAAATATTGGCACAGCACCTCCCAACTATTTCCCTTCTGCAAATTCCACCTTTCCTGCCTCCACCCTATCCAGAACATCATGATCATACATCAGCCTCTTCCACTGAGATCAAATATGGGGATAAATTGAAAGAGGGAAAATTCGATTAAGACCTTAGGCAGAAGTTTTCCCTGTGAGGGTGGTGAGACACTGTCCCAGGTTGCCCAGGGAGGCTGTGGCTGCCCCAACCCTGGCAGTGTTCACAGCCAGGTTGGCTAAAGCCTTGAGCAACCTGCTCTGGTGGGAGGTGTCCCTGCCCAGGGCAGGGGTTGGGGCTGGATCATCTCTAAGCTCCATTCCAAACCCTCAGCATACTATGATATGATGAATTACACTAATACATGCTAAGAAATTTCACCAAGAAACCATAAATCCATAAATCACAATAGTGACATTATGCATCATCCCAAAAACATCCACTTAACTGTTTTGGGCAGATTTATGAAACATTTATACAACTAAGCACTAGTCTGTTTGCCACAGTTCTCATATGACTTGTACCCTGTGATCATTTAAGCAAATTAAATAAACTGTTTTATTGTTTTTTCCTAAGGAAAGACACAGCTGGGCACACAACAGCAATATTTTGCTTTTCTTTTAGTAACGCATTAACAGCAATAACAATAACAGCACAGTGAGCTGCTGCCAAAACCCCACCCAGGAGCTCTGGAGATAGCTCAAAAATGGTTCTGTTTCTGCAGATGAGGCAGAATTGCAGCTATTGAGATGAGAATCAGCAGAATTCCAGAATTGGAAGAATACACAGCTGGGAAACTTTGATTTTCTAACCTCTGTTTCTCCTCTGGCTTTCAATTTATTTCATCATCTTGGAAGAACAAATGTCTCAGTAGCCAAGTTTCTCCACCTGTTAATGGGGTGCTGGCTGATGTGGGATTCTGTGTGTACACATTCTGAAATTGTGCTACTTGCTCCTGATTCCAAGTATGAAACATGTTCTTGCCCTCCAAATACCACTGAATGATGAGACTTAATAGAGGTTTCATCCAAAGCATGAACTAGTGTCTGTAAATGTGAAGGCACTTGTGAAGATGGGAGCTTTCTCCTCGAGCACTTTGTGTTTTTAGAGATGGGAGACATAAGAAATAGATTTTCTCATTTTGCTTTTCCAGTTCTATTTATATCATCGTTCTTATTAGAGGGTAAATTCCCTTGGAGCTTTACCACCCCTTACATTGTCAGAGCAGCAGTTACTGAACAACAGGAAACAAGGTCTTAACACTGCTGTGTAAGGGCTTATCTGCACCAGGGTTACCCCTTGGCTCACCTGTTGCTAATTAACTCAGTCATGCAAACCTTTGTGAAGAGTGGTTTGAATATTCCTTCAACGTTTGGTGCAGCCATTGATTTGCCTTTATTTTCCTAACTATCACAAAGGGCATGGCCAGATAGCCTTGTGTACACCCAGCCCATGCAGCCCCAAAGAGGTCCAAACCCCAGAGGTTTGCTAGTGACCCTTGGCCAAGAAATGAGGTTATCCTTCCCTGCCCACAGCAGAGCCCAAATTATCAGCCACAGACTATTCAAAGCACCTCAGTGGAGGTACAGCAATAAACCCAATGACACAACTGTTCTGTATTGCTTCAAGTGCACACGTGATCCATTCTGGAAGCTAAAAAATGGAGTTTATGATCACAAACTTTCTGTAATTTCAAAAACACTTGTTTGACTATGCTTAAGTAGTCTGGTATTCTTTGTGCACAGCCCTCAGTCCTATAAAGAATAAGGTGACATTTCAAATTTGCATCTTTCATGAAAAATCAACAGGAAGAGGGAAAAAAACCCTACCTGATCTGTACATAATTACAATGCATATTTTTTCTTTACCATTCTTAACTGTGAGAACTTAATACCAACAAAATGACCCTGGATTTGAGTATACTTCCCAAGAAAATGCTATATACAAAGCACCTACACCTCACTGCCAGCTTTGCCCAAGATTTTCTCTAACAGTTTGGAGGAACCAGTGTAAATAAAAGGGAAACAATCTAACCCTGACCAACAAACTGATATGCTAAGATGATCAAAACCAAAGTCCTTATGGGAATTAAAGTATTCTGAATAATGTGTGTCAGCTCATTGGAAACCACATTCACAGAGCCACCGAGCTACTTAAGAGCTGCTTTGGAGCACAGTTACTTCATAAAAAATGTGAATCTTCAACCTGAAATGTCTCTGGGCCACTGCTGCAACCCAAGACCCTCCATCTAGTCTGTCTCAAGAATCATAGAATCATCAAGGTTGGAGGAGAGCTCTAAGATCATTATGTCCAACCATTAACCTGTCACTGCTGTAACCCCTAAACCAGATCCTCCAGCAGCAGATCCAGACACCTCTTAACACCTCCAGGGATGGTGACTCCAACACCTCCCTGGGCAATATTGCAGTGCCTGAACACTCTAACAGGGAAAACATTTTTGCTAACATCTAATCTGACTCTCCCTGTCTCAGTTTATGACCATTGCCTCTAGTCCTCTCCCTGCAGCCATGGCAGGAGAGACATCCCTCCCTCTCTCCAAGCCCTGTCAGGGAGTTGGAGAGAGTCATGAGGACATCCCTGGGCCTCTTCTCAAGGCTAAACAAACCTAGTTTCACAGAAGTATCTGGATCTGTAGTGCAAACGTAGCTCAAGTGCTGAAATATTTTCTTCAGGTAACACACAATTCCAATTTGGAAACGTAGACTCATATAATATACATTTGCCACGTTTCATTTCTTCAAAGTGTTTTGGCACTTTCCACATGTTTTCAGTAAAGCTTGTTAACGTCAGATGCCATGAAAATAGAGAGTGCTGACCAAACACAGCTCACAAATTATCTTCTCAGCCTACAAATGCCACTACAGGTTACTAAAACATGACAATAAAAATGGCCTTCCCCATGTGCTGGAATGAGAAAACATGATGCTCCCACTTCATCCCAGACAGACAGGCTGCATGCACTAAAAAAAAATCATGAGCTAAACGCTTTCTTGCTTATTTATATCTGAGGTTTTACGAACATAACATAGTCACAAAGATGACTCATGCTGAGCCAGACCCAAAGCATCCTACAGACTCAAAATCCTGTCTTTTAACACCTCATGGTCATTGAAGAGCATCTGGAGAAATAATTTATTGCATGTATACAATACTGGGAGTGTTCCAAGAGCCAGAAATCATGGAAAAATAGAAATACAGCTTATTTTTAAGAAGGGATCTTAATATTTTTGACATGCCCTGCTTTGTGTCAAGTTCTTGTCTCGTTAAGCAAGAGCCTCGCGTGGTATTTATTCAAGAGGCTTTTCCTTTTCTAGTCCTTTAGCACTTCAAACAGCACACTGGAAAAAAATGCAGCTGCAAAGTCTGTCCAGTGAGCGTGGGATTACTTCAGAAACAGAGGGAAAAAAAATTCCACTGGATGGCCTCACACACTTAGAAATGGCAGGGACAAACACTACTTTTCTGTTCTAAAATACCTCACTGCAGAGGCTAATTTGAACTTTCAAGTCACATGATGAAACCATAGGTTTGCTAAACTTGCAACGTGTATGGTTTGAATGACTTCAAGTTCCTGTTTCCTTTACAGAACTGCATGTTTTTGCAGTCAGCGAGCGCCTGGATTTCGCACCCTGATGTACAGCAGCACAAGAATCCACTGTAATATAGACACTCTGCTTTCTACATAAATAAAAAGGGCTATAAGCTCCAAACAATCATTATATTTCATCTGCCATTTCACAGTGAAAGCCTCAGCCTGTTGTATCTGTGGAGCATTTCCTTGCAGAGGTAAGTGCTTTATATTACTCTGAATATGAAATGTTTTATTCATCACAAGAGGCTCGAATTTGTGAAGCTTGAGGTTATAATTTAAGGATTTTCGTTTTCTTTAACAACATTTGAACTACACAAAGTAAAATACTGTATCTGGGAAACATCCTCGGGAAGCTGAAATGTATAATAGAGCTGAAATTTATAATAAAACTGGGAATTAAATAGAGAAAAAGTGAGGATTGTTTTCCTGTAAGTACTTATCTCCTGTTGAACTGGTGGTGGTTGGATGATGAAATACTGTTTGGTGGTCTGGACAAAAGGCTCCAACTGCTGCCTAGGAAGAGTCTTTTAAGGGATGGACGTTGTCAGATAATCATAACCACACTGCACAAATGGCATAGGACAGGAAACACGTCGGTGATACTGCTTGAAAATTTTGTTGAAGTTACTGTTGATTCACTTATGTTCTAGAAAAGTGAAAATAAAAGCTTTCGGTTCCTCAGGAACCGCTGAAGTTTCAGAAGTTATGGGCTGGATTTCTTGGATCTTTACAAGCTCAAACACTTGCTCAAGCGTATGAATTTTGACCTTACAAGAAATGAATATAGTATTTCACATTTCAGCCTCTTCTCTACTGCAAGCTGCCCCCAAGCTTTAAACTTGGCAGGCACAGTGTGAGCAGAAAGGACACACTCACCCCCCCAAGTGACGTGCAGAGCTGTCACGGGTCGATGAGGACATGTCCATCACGAGCAGGGCTTCACAAGGAACACTATGGGTATTGCTTTGTGACTGGGTGAAAGAATACTTTCCTTCTAAAGGCTGGTGACAGAATGCAGAAAGACTGCTCTGCCAAACCCTTTCCAGAGGTCTGGTTGCCAGGGAGAACCTCCCTGGTTTAGGAGCTCTTCTTTCTAGACTTTAAATAAACACGAGTTCCCTTGAAGCCAAACACTCCATTTGCAAAATTCAACATCGAAGGTGGGCTGGGGAACCCAAACCCAATGAAATCTTAGGGACTAGGTCCCCCCATACTGAAAGTCCTTTCACAGTCTGCTGTTTTTAAACGGCTTTCTGAGCACTGTGCTCCCTGCCCAGCCCCATCTGTTGGAAGGGAAGGTGAACGTGGTCACTGGGCTTCAGAAAGCAAAACCAAATATATTTGCTGAATGATAGTGGGGAAACAGAAGGCAAGAAAACAGTGAGGCCACACGAGTTAAGGCAGGACTCATAACACATGAATGATGGTCAATTAAAGTGAGGGGGAGCTGAGGTAAAGGGATAATAATACTCCAGTAAAAATACTGAAGCATGACAACACAGAGAAAGATAATGCAAATAGCATCTTCCCTCACTAATTAATCTTGGGAGAAATGGGAATAGGCCTGGCTAATGCCTTAGCTTCAATAGATGTGAGCTTTGACACGCTGTGCATTACTTTCAGTTACCAGTGAGTAAACAGCAATAACAAAGTCACTTCATGTGACAATATCTTGTGAGGAAAAAGACACTAATTCAGGTCATGAGCTAGTTGCACTCTCAGCTGACAGCTTCCACTAAAGGAGTAAAGGAGACAGCTCCACTACTAAGTAGAGCATAAACATTACATGCATTTTGGAAAAAATAAAAGTGTGTCTCTGCAGTAAATCCCAGAACCAGACAAGAACTGAGGGAATACCAGATTTTCTCACAGCAGAGGCAAATGACATAATAAATTCCTTATTTTTATATGAAGGAAACTCAAAGTATTTTGACAAAAAAAAAAATGTGGTCAGCTGCATAGAGATTCTGAAACCAAACATGAGAAAGAAACCTCTGCTGTTCCCATGGAACATTTATTTTCATTTTAAATTCAATTAGTATTGCCAAAAGTCTATAAAAATGTGCAAACATGTTCACATTACTACAGGAGAACTTGTAAGCTCCTTCATCTCATTCTTATTCTAAGCACACATTTACTTTTGTGCATGAACTTAATGCTTTGGGAATGTTTTAAAAATGTAAATGCTTATCGTTTCTTAGAGCTGCTTTACATGATAGATGAGCACCTTACAGTCATAGGAATCTCTAAAACTACTCACTCCAATGTAAACAAAGATACAGAGAGGTTGTGCCATCTGTGACTACACCCAATCCATCAGCTGCAGAGGCTGCACAGGAGTTGGGCTGTTCTGACAGGGCCAGCTGGAAAACCCTAATGCTGCTACTTCAAGGGGTGGTGAGCAATGCATCTTGTCGAGTGCTGTATAACCTCAAACTTCACTGAAATAGCTATGAAGAGACAATATTGAAAAAAACCCAACCCATTAGATTGTAGGATAAGGCCATAAATCAGAAATGTTTATGTAGGTATGACCATGTCAGAAAGAAGAATCATAGAATTATCAGGGTTGGAAGAGACCTCTAAGATCATCAAGTCCAACCACTAAACCCTAAACCATATCTTCCAGAGCCAGATCCAGATCCAGATGCATCTTAAATACTTCCAGGGATGGTGACTCCACCACCTCCCTGGGCAAACATATTCCAGTGCCTGAACACCTTGACAGTGAGGAAATTTATCCTAACATCTAATCTGCCTCTCCTCTGTCTCAGCTCAAGGCCATTCCCTCTAGTCCTCTCCCTGCAGCCATGGCAGGAGAGACATCCCACACCTCTCTCCAACCCTGTCAGGGAGTTGGAGAGAGCCATGAGGTCACCCCTGAGCCTCTTCTCAAGGCTAACCAAACCCAATTCCCTCAGCCCTTCCTAGAACATACACGTTAGCTGGTATGAAGCACTGGCTATGTCTGATTGCAGCCCCTGGGTCTTTCCTACCACAGCCTGAACTCAAAACTGCTCTTCTAAATACTTAATGAGACACCAGAACCAAATAAAAAAAGGTCTGACATCATCATTGTGATTTTTTTTTAAGCTTCTAGGAATAATTTAAGGGGAAAATAATAACATCAGCAGTAACTTTAATCTTATTTGCCAGACCAAAAATATATCAAAATAAGCTACAAACTGCTAGCAGGTATTTTTTCTTCTGTGATAAACATTTAAGTGAATTCAAGCAAAAGTTATGTTCACACTGACTAACCACAGCAGAGCTGCAAACAGGTGGTTGTTCTGGTAAAACTGTGGGTTTGGGTGGGTCCCTTTAGAACAGCACACCTAGAAATTTCTCCTTCACTCAGAACTGTAATACTTACATTGCTTGTAATTATATAAGTGCACTGTTATTTTCCCTAAGTGTTAATTCTAGGTTGACTAGATTACTTTTATTGAGTTTAAATCCCTTCTCAAGTGAGGTAAGGCAAAAGACACATTTATGTTAGAAGAGCAGTGGTTAGGTGGAGAGGAAGAGTAACATCATTGTTGATATTTAACATAATGTTAAATAATGGTCTGTGGTTATAACTGAAACTACTTCAGACACTTATCTTGACACCTATGACAAATGAGGCTGAAACACATCATCAGCCTCTCCATAATACTGTGCTGGTCCATCATGAAAATACCACAAGGTGCAAACTGGTGGGTACAGAAAGAGAAACCAAGATGCTGCACCTCCTTGCACAGTAAGCTGCAACTACTGGAAAAAGCTGCAATTACTGGAATATGCTGAATTAAGTCTAATGTTCTTTACTTCATCTTAAAGGCCCAAAGAGTAATTAACAGCATGAATAATACCTTGCAATGAGCAAAGATGAACCCAGTATCAGTACCAAGGCCAGGTCCTGAGCAGAGTTAATCAAGTTTTAGCATCTTGGATTTCCTGTAATTTGATGTAAGCCTATATGATTTCCTGTGAAACCCCAAACTACATCCTTTACTTCCTTTGCAATTATGCTACCAGAAAAAAACGAGTGTTGCTAAGCTCTTCTGAGATTCTTTGCAAGGACAGAGAGCACAGTTACTTGGCCCAAGGTACAAAAGGTGTTGAGAAGACATTTTGAGCTCTTCCATCAGATCCTCCTGTGTTACCTTCTACTCCTGTCAGGCCTTTTGTAGGGCTCAACACAAGAATTCAGTTCTGGCACTGTGTCCCTGCAAAAGGCCTGACAGGAGTAGAAGGTAACACAGGAGGATCTGATGGAAGAGCTCAAAGTGTAAATATTCCTTAACCTTGAAACTAAAGTGTGAGATGATAACAACAGACTTTCTCAGCTGTTCAAGTGGTCAAAAAGTACCTGTCCTTTGCCAGATTAAGCTTCAAATCTCTCTTCTAATAGATCAAAATTGCACTGATTCATTCATTCCTGAGACTTCTCCTGAGTATTTAAGAAGAAATGCAGAAGTTAGAGTATCACAGCAATTTTCTGAAGATTGTTCCTGTTTAGGAATCTCTTTTTCAGTTTGAAAATTATATTGACTCTCAACTTGCTTCTGAGACTTCTGCCAGTTTTGCTCAGCAGTTCTTTTCTATATGGTATACTCTAGCTCAGAGGGACATACACAGCCAGAGTCTGACCAGCCAACCCTTCCCCTCCTGCTAGAGTACCTACAACACAAAAAACCTCCCCTGGGTGCATCACTCCTTTCTGCAGTGAAATCTCTCAGAAAATAACCTTTTCCAGAAAGGAAGAAACTGTCTTTCAAGGGGCACAAAGAACACTGCTGAATCCAAGGGGGACAAAGAACACTGCTGAATCCAAACACAACTCCACAGTTTTCTACAAATGAAATTATAATTATATAAGATTATATACACATTTAATCAAAGCCACTTTGATAAGTCAACTTTTCTAATTAAAACCAGTATTAGAATTCCAATTTTGAGGAGAGATTAGAAATATCAGAAATGTGAAGTAGTGTCAGAGGTAACAACCATAAATTAGCTGTCAAACAGTATTAAGACACTGACTTATCTATAATGAGCACTGCTTAAAAACATTAATGCATCTTTATGGACTTCTGGCAATTTAAAGTTACTTTCACTTTAAGAGTTAACAGCACTAGAATCCCTTTATGGAAAAGGCATTATGTACAACTAAGTATATCACTCCTGTTACTAGTATGACTGTGGGGAAAGTTCTGTAAGGAGAACTTCACAGCCCTGTCCCTGTCTGCTTGTTCAGAACAACTTTATGTGCAACAGAACAAAGTAAAAACCCCAAACTTAACACAAAATTGAAATCCTTGTGCATAAAGAGGTCTTTTTTTCCCCCAGAAAACACTCTACACTGTAAAAATGTCTCTATGTTTAACTTTTCCTAGTCCTGAGGAGCATCCTTAATCAGATATTCCAAATTCAGTGGGAATAATGTGTTCATTATCTTATATTTTAAGATATTTATTCTTTGCCATTAAAAAAAAGGATGTTATTTTCTGCATCCATCAGTGCGAGGTGCACAGACATTTTCAATTAGAAAGTGAGTTAATTAGGCTTTTAGTTGGTCTGTAAAATTAACAGATCCATATCCATTACACTCAGTTTTTCAGGAGTATATATTATGTATGTAAAAAAAAAAAAGAGCCTCCAAACATTTATACAGAAGCAGAATTATTATATGAACATATCACAGAGTCATTACAGCTAACAACCTATCAATATTCCCCTTAAAAATTCCCTATTTTCAGGAATTTATAACTCAGCTGTGAAAAATATTCCTTGCTAAAACTTCATCAATAGGTTTATAACACACCAGCAATCGTTTTCTCAAATCCAAGCATGCAAAAAAGCATTACTTTTTTTGCAGCTTTATGCAACAGCTACAGCTAAGCAATGACTATTATTAATGTATAAAGATGTTTTAGTATGAAAGCAGTTTGTTCACAACAGCTCAAACACTCCCATTAATTTTATATAGGCTCCTTAGTACAGATGCAGTTAGGAAAGGTTTGGGTTTGTTTTTCTCGTAAGAGAAAGGAAGCAAAGCTAAACCAAAGAAAGGAATGTGGCTCAAGCCTCATATTGTGACTCTCTCTGCATTTTGCTCAGTGTGTGGTGTGAGCCCTGAGCCTCACAGCTGGGTTCAAGTGACACAAAACTCCCACCCAGAGACAGGACAGTGAGGCTTTTTGTGGCTGTGGCTGCAGCCCACACGCTGGAGTTGCCCTGTGCACTGCCTCAGCCTTTTTTGGCAAGATGGTGAGGAAAAGCAGCTCCACCTAATCACAAAGCCAACTCTTTCCTCACCCACTGAACAGCCAACTCTCCTATAATATTCCACAGGCGACATGAGTGTGTTGGATCCTGCCTGAGCTGCAGTACAGTCCTGGCTGCATCGAGGGAGGGAGAGGGGGGAGTGGTAAGAGCAGAAACTACAGAAAAAATAAAAAGGCAGATTTCTCTGGCTAAAAATATTATGCAAGTTAGCTGGAAATTAGCATAGGAATGTAAAATCCACCAAAAAGGGACCACAGTTATCCTGAAGAAATGGCTCACGCCCTTGACTGCATGTAATACTGCTCCTGACTGCAACTGTACACAGTTCTGGGGTACCCAGCATAAAAAGGACAGGGAACTGCTGGAGCAAGTCCAGAGGAGGTCACAAAGCTGATCAGAGGACTGGAGCATCTCCCCTGTGAGGACAGGCTGAGGAAGCTGGGGATGTGCAGCCTGGAGAAGAGAAGGTTGTGTGGAGACCTCAAAGCAATGTGCCAGGATCTGAAGGGGCTCCAGGGAACCTGCAGAGTGACTCTTGGTTAGGAGCTGCAGTGACAGGACAAAGAGCATTGGGGATAAATTGAAAGAGAGAAACTTAGACTAGATATTAGGCAGAAGTTTTCCCTGTGAGGGTGGTGAGACACTGGCACAGGTTGCTCAGGGAGGCTATGATACTGTGATAATACTTAATGCACCAATTAGAGATTATTATATGTTAGAAACTGTACTTTAAAACCTGTTTCACCTTCCTTTTCCATTTCAGTTCCACAGGCCACTGAGCAGGAAACAAGCACAGTATGGAAGGCAGGATGACTTCTCACAACATGACATGGATCAGCTACCCAAGCAAGAACCAGACTTTTGCCTCCCCTGAGGAAATCGAAGCGGTCATAGCTTCTCAAAACATCATATCCAGATTTATGCACTGCTACATTGCCTTCTTTGTACCCACGGGATTAATCTCTGCCATATGTATTGTAATCATTTTCATAAAGAATTATTTGCATTCCAAAGTCATAGAAAACTTGGACTTACTTCTACTCCACTTCACCATCAGCAATATGGTTATGATTTTTTTATCCTTCACTGTCATTCCCAGACCTGACTATTTAATAGCCACACACTTCACCTGTAACATCCTGTCCTTTTTTTTCAACTTCAGTTATTTCAATTCTCAGTATGTTTTCATTTTGACTCTTCTCATACTATTACTCCAGAGATTTCCTCCACAGACTCCTCTCTGCAAAGCCACCCAAAGCCCCATCTTGTGTGTTGGATTGGTAGTTACATACACCTTCTGTTTGTCCCTGACTGAGGCAGTGCTGGTTGGCACTGATAACTACCACTTGGAAGCAAATTGCCAGTTGGATCCATTATTTGCATGGCCTGAGTACGAGATCATAAAATTCACCTTTGGATTTGGAATCCCATCATTTCTTCAGATCCTCTGTTTTGTTGTTCTCCTGGCTAAAGAAGCACCTGCTGCTGCTTTAACCTTGCAGCAGCACATCTGTACTTACCCTGCCGTGTACATTATCAGCATAACAATGTTTCTCTGTCGCCTGTTTTATAACCTCATGATTCTCTTCAGGACAACACTGAAATTACAGAAGAGCATTGGAACTACAAAGAATGAGCTTGTGATGAATATTGCTGAAATAGTGCTGTTCTGTGAAAGCTGTGCTAGTTTGGTGTTTATCCTCTGTCTTCATAAACCATGCAAGGATGAAATACATAAAGTCATACAGAACTGCCGAAGGAAAACCACTGCCAACAACCACCTGGAAATTACAGAAACAACAGAAACAACCACAACCCCTTCAAGTGTCTCTCAGTAATACTCACTGTTCTGAAAAACTGTCAATCCACTTTACTTTTTTTGCTTGTTTGTGGGTTATGGTTTGGTTTATTACTTCTTCAAAAAAGGATAATTGTTCCTTCTTTAGAACCCAAACTTGGAGTATCTTACAGCTAGCAATACTGCAGGAAAACAGTGCTGGTGCTATTTAGATCTAGTATCTGCAATGATCTAGGAGAAAACAGCTAGGGTCTGGGCTTGTTTAGAGTGGTTTTTCATATATATACACACACACACACATATATATATATATTTAAGTCATCTATTTTCTGCAAGCATGACTTCATAGCCAAGTAGAAAGATGAGTACTGTTGCCATAGGACTGTGCTTTGCAATATCAATGCCCCAGCAAAGATGCAAAAAAACCACATCAGAAAGCAACACTGAATACAAAGGTAAAGATCCACAGCCAAAGTGTTTTCTCAGGTGTGTGTCCTCTTATGACTTCTTATCCTAAAAACTACTTATTTATATAGCATTGGTAATTCCAGGAGCAGCAGTGAAGTTTTTGTCTGAATTCTTGTGCCAAAAAAAAAAAAGAATAATTCAAATTAATGGAAAGGCTGGTCCATAAAGGAAAGATTCAGGTCCTTTGTGAGGCACTGAACTGGAAAGATCAACAGGATGGCTAATTAAAACTGTGTGCAAGAATGAAAGCTCTTTGTTAATGTACTCTCTGCTTCCACTTTGCATTTAGACTTCCAGCAATTATTGATTTAAGCCATTCCTGATGAGTTCATTCAGAAGTACGAAGTCACAGGTGTTGGGAGAGGCACATTTAATCACACACAGGAGAAAAGCCAGCCCAGAACAGCATAACTGAGGGGTGTTTTTAAGAAGGCAAACCAAAGCAGAGCCTCAGCTCCAAACTGAAATCAAGGCTCTGCTGGAGACAAGATAGGAGCATTGTTCATGTAGATAAGAATTCATGGGTAGATTGTGCAAAATGGGGAAAAATGTGAATCAGAGAATAAACCATCTGTGGTGCACAAGTTTAATAGCCCTGCAGGATCAGTAGGTGATGCAGGCTGAGATGTAGATGCAAAGTTTTAGACTTGCTTTGAGCACATTGTTGCTGTCACTGAATCTGGCCAGGAGCCACCTTACGTATTTGGCTTCTGTTTCAGCTTTTCCTCTCATAGAGGTGGAGAGAACAGAAACAGGAAAGGCACAAAATTGTACTAAATCTTGGATAATGACATGCACTTAGATTGCGAAGTTATAAAAATACCATGCTGTGATGAGGATGGCTCCAATAACCTGAAAGGAGGTCTCAGAAAAGACATTTTGATGCTTAAATCCATGTGTTTGTGTGACACCTGAGTGCTAAGAGAATCAACAGGACGTTTTGCACTTGTGTGCTTTGAGAGATCTTCCTGGTGGGGTCCAGATTTGTGTGGGGAGCTGGTACAAATCATAGAATCACAGTGTGTTAAGGGGCTGGAATGGAGCTTAGAGATCATCCAGTGCCATCCTCTGCCCTGGGCAGGGACACCTCCCACCAGAGCAGGTTGCTCAAGGCTTTAGCCAACCTGGCTGTGAACACTGCCAGGGTTGGGGCAGCCACAGCCTCCCTGGGCAACCTGGGACAGTGTCTCACCACCCTCACCGGGAAAACTTCTTCCTGATATCTAACCTAAATTTCCCCTCTTTCAATTTATCCCCATTACAATCAGCATGGGCTGCCTGAGAGAAAAAGCAGAAACTGATTGACCAAGATGAACATTTTCTGCAAAACAACAGCCAAGTGCAGAAATGGAAGAATAAAGGACATTCATTCAATGATAACACAGAATACAGAACTAGTATCTAGAAACACGGATGTCTTAGACATCCAAGTCCTGAAATCTATAGACCATGACTTTATCACATGTAAATAAAGGTCAGTTCATAGTCTCACCATGACTGTAACAGCCAACATTTCTGCAAGAGGTAAAAATCAACTGGTAAGATGTCTGCATTGCATTGTGCCAGCCTGTTTTCCTGTTCAGTTTTGTTTTGCTGCCAGCATGAACAGATGGATAATTAAAAAACTCTCCATATAAACAGATCATTACAGAACATGGTCAGAATGGAAGGACATAGATAAGAATCATCTCTTTGAATACAAAAGCTGATTTCAGACTTGTGAAAGGAATTCTCAGATGGCATCAGTGGTTTTGTTTTGCACCTGAGAAAAGGGAGATAAAACAACATAGACCAAAGATCAGCCCTGCAGAAGGCAGTTAGAAGAGATGAGTTGTAAGAGCTGTATGTCAGTGAAAAAACTGACAGACTGAGTGAAGGAGTATGTCAGAAGATCCAAGCTGTTCATCCCAACTCAGACAGAGTGGCACAGTTTCAGCTGTGCAGTGGATCAGCTATTTTCTAGTATGGGAATTACACATGAAGGAGTCTACTTTATTCACAGCTTCCATATATTTTATATTTAAAGATCAAAGAATAAATATTGTGTTGTTTCTGACTCCTGAGTTACTGTTAAAGCTGCCTAAAAGAAAACTTAGCCAGCAAATGTTGGCTGGGATCTGAAAACTGGTCTAATGGTGAGTGAATTGCAGCAATGCTCCTGTAAGGAGCCTGAAGGTTGAGCATGATCCTCTCAGCAAGGTACAGAGCTAGAGCAGAACCATAATCAAATGTCTCAGTGAAATAAAACCTGCAGGGACCTACTGTCAGATCTAGGATTTGAGAACATCTTGTCAGAATGAACTACTGTGTATTAAGTCTGTGAGTACTCTTGGGGATAGCTCCTGGCTGCCATCTGCGAGATGGGAGTGCATCTACTCTGGTCTCTTCCCTGTCCTTGGCTACAGAGCATTTTCTGGATGGCTGGTTATATTGACATAAAGAAATCTATGTACAATGAAAAGACTTTGTAACTGAATACGAGAAAACAAAGGTAAACAGGAGAGAAAAGGTTAAAAAATGCAGAACAATAACTCAAACAGTTATAACTTTTAGCAACACAGAAATGCTTCCATAGAATCGTTCTTGAGAAAATTACTCAGAGCTTACGTTAAAGTTTACAACAATGAATGTGTAGTCCTACAGAAAACCTATCTGCATCCAGCTAGGCTATGAGAGCAAACACTCCTATGTGCAATAGGGGAAGGAGCAGAACCAGTCCCCTATTCTAAACGAATCTGATATGAGGGAGAAAAGAGCAGCTTTGGTAAAGATTTAAAGGGATAATTTTCAAATAAATGATAATTCAAAGAGTACTTTTAAGAACAAAATTAAGTCTCCTTGCTCTGAGACCTATTTTCCCTTATGCCAGCAACAGTTTTGTTGAGCCCTTACTTCTTCCAGGCTTCACCTACTTTTGAACAGTATGTTCCAGAAGAAATAGAGCATATATTTTTATAGGCAGGCTGTCAAAGTTAACTGCAGGGATATACTGGAAAATTCAAAGAAGAGTATTTTACTTCTGTACTGGTAATATTTGTATCTTCCCAAGGCTTTGGTTTAGTTTTGAAAAAAACCTTTGTTCAGTAAAAGCAGAGAAAGGAGAAGGTTGCTGGAGTTTCAGATGAATTTCTGAGTTGGTAATGTGTTTTGGAAAAGAACATGTACATAGTGAGGACTCATCATTGCTGAACCAGCTGGCTCAGACTTGATCTGATCCCACTGCAAACAACATCTTAGATAAGGAGGGACTGGATTTGCAGACTTGAATCATAGCTCAAGCTGCTACACCCCTACATAGATTAGAATCATAGAATCATCAAGGTTGGAGGAAACCTCTAAGATTATCATGTCCAGCCATTAACCTGCCACTGTTGTAAGCCCTAAACAATATCCTCCAGCATCAGATCCAGATGCATCTTAAACACTTCCAGGGATGGTGACTCCACCACCTCCCTGGGCAACTCCTTATCCCAGTGCCTGAGCGTCCTAACAGGGAAAAGGTTTGTCCTAATATCTACTCTGAATCTCCTGTGTCTTATCTTATGGCCATTCCCTCTAGTCCTCTCCCTGCAGCCATGGCAGGAGAGACATCCCCCACCTCTCTCCAACCCTTACAGGTAGTTGCAGAGAGCCATGAGGTCAGATTACTAAGTCTGACCTTGGCTACATTCTAAATTCAAACTTATAGACCCTGGAAAGACTCCAGAATTATTTGTCTTGATTTTGAGGAAGTTGCAGAAGATTGGGGCAGGGTGAAGGCTCAAGCAACTCAGCCAAAATAAGTACTCTATATAATGTTTCCAGTATATATGTTGCATGACAAGTTGATTCACTAATGGAGAGAATGAAAGAATGCATTTTACTTCCATGGTACAAGTGTCCAGCGATGACTTGCCAGACTCAACCACTAAAGGAAAAACGACTGATGCTTTGCAAGAGGTTTTTTTTATTCCATTTGAACAGAGCCTGAAGTCCTATGATGGTGCTTAGAGCACCCTGGTCTAGTGAAAGGTGTCCCTGTTCATGGCAGAGGGCTTGGGACTAGATGATCTTTAAGATCTTTTCCAACCCAAACCATTCTAGGATTCTGTGATCTTTCACCAGACAACATTTTGTGGTCCAGTTTTGTATAATTTTTATATTATCCCTCAAGAGTTTTGCTATAAATGCTTTAAGACAAATAAAAATGTTTTACCAGAATAGTTTGAATGGGTTTGGGTGTTGTCTCTGCAAAAGGAAAAGGCTGAACTTTTAAAAATTATTTTTAGTAAGAAAAATGCATTCTCAGAATTATTGGCAACTGAAAAGCCTAAACACGCAAAACACACTCCATCCAAGGTTTTCTGCAGGCACAGAACACAATTAATTCAAGTTCAAAATAGGTTTGATTATTTGCAAGAAAGGGAAAGCCACTGAGGCTGGACAGGATAAAGGATGAGGGTGCTCTGGAACTGTAATGGACACAGATGTCATTCAGTGGTTGGAAAAGGTCAGAGCCAGTATTCATGCTAACGGGAAGATGAGAGAGAATTTGGAGATCAGACTACTTCTAAGATCTCATGAACAGTGGAACAGAGTCTGTATTTCCTCTGGAGATACTTTCAGTAGAGATTCTTCTGCAAATCTTGTTTCTTCTGCAGATGGCTGCATTACACTAAGCATTCCAAGACAATTTTAATTTATACTTCCTTCCCCTTCCATGCAACACAGTACCTTACTTTTCTTCAGCTTTAGAGACCCTGGCCCTGATCAGCCTTGATCTAACTTCTCCAGCACTCAACAGCTTCATACCCAATGTGCCTCCACACTTCTGAGAGAACACAGCAGCTCTTGCATCCTACAGGGCTTATCCTGCTTATCCAGCTGGAGAGGCTAGAGATGGTTCAAGAGCTGTGATGCACCAGACCTCAGTGTTCTCTCTGATACTTACACCTCCCACTCCCTTCCTCCTCAGCTGTCACCTTCTTGCAGCACAATACATATGTTGAAATTACATGGAGTATCTTCTATTACACCCCACGTGGAGCCCCTTGGTGCACCCAGTTACATCACAGACAATTACACCAGTGCTCCTGAAAGTGTTAGACGTGTTGATTGAGATATACACAGTGTTTTCACAAGTTGACTACGACAGATTTTAAAATAAACTGCTTGGAAAACTTTGACTGGTGAATTACTGAGGCCTGACATGACATGAATGTACCACACATTTCACACATGTTCTCAGCAACAATCACCATAAGGTGCAACAGGCAGAACTGCAAAACTTGATGCTGTCACAACTGTGACTATGGATCATTAAGGCACTCCCTGTACAATCCCATGGAATATCTGCAACTGATAGAGAGAGCAAGGGTACAATGTTCAGCAGCTGCTAAAGTGAGTTTTAAGCTTTTTATGGAATATGGAAATGACAAACAGTGAGATTAAGAGAAATCAATCAGTAACAATGCTTGGACTGCATTAACAAGAGCCTGAAGATGCTGTCATTTGTTTGAGGAAACAAGAGTCAGAGGATTCACATGATCATATCATAAAATATTTAGTGAAATACAGAACTCATTAGTTACAATATAATAACCCAATATACAGGAACACTAGATTTGGCCTCTTATGCTTCATGGCACAGAAAACAGCTACTTCATGGGTCTTTTGAAAGAGAATTTTCTAGCAATCCCACAATCTAGCAACATAATTCTTACCATGAATTCAAACAAGAAAATTAGCACTCAGAAGTATACATTTTGATAGCAAATCAGCTGATATTCACAGCTAGAAAAGCAAGGATAGACAGAGCAACTGATTGTCAAATCCAGGCCCTCAGAAATACACCAACCACCTCCCAGAAGCTGATGTTGCATACAAAAGAAAGTCAAAATCCTTCTGGACCTTACAAGATCAGTGGAAGCTCTGAAGGACAGAACTTAGTACAGTAAAACCACATGATCAACAAACAGCAATAAAGACTCTTTTGAATCTTGTTCTTTATGACAGCAAAAAATTAAGACCTTCAAAGCTGTATCACAAGGTTTGTCTACACTACAATTATAGTAGTCCTATAACGTAATCATGTTTCTACACTTCTCAAGACAAAACACTTCAGGCTCTGTCCTCATAACCCTGTGGAAAGCCACTCCATAAAGCCACACACAGTGGAAATCTGTTTAGAAAATTTTTATCAGCACTGATTTGCGCAAACTTTCTTTTTATCTTAGTGATAACTGATTCCAAGACAATTTATGAAGAGCCATCATACAAGAACATCTTAAAAATCTTCTTTAGTAGCACAGCCAAAATCTTCTGTTCCTATGCACAGTGTGTTAGTAAAAAAATCAGCATATATTTACCTCAGTGAAGGCAAAGTGCTTCTACTCCTAAAGCCACTTGTGTAAAGAACCTTCGCTCCTCTACAGATGAGATCTTTTGTAATCTAAAAATATTTGAGCACTGCAACAGATCTCAAACATCCATTATAATGACATGTGAATTGCTTTGCACCACACTTCTGAAACTGTCACCATGTCTTCTTGAAGTTCAGATGGCTGAAATCCCATCCATCTTATTCCAGCAGCAGCAAAAAGCTGTAACAAGGTACAGCAAACCCACTCATGGCACAGAACATTCAGGTCTCAGAGCAATATAGTCATAGAAAACAACGTCCACAAAGAAAATAGTTCTCTTTTATGAGAAAGGTTTAACTTTCCTTCTAAGAATTCTGGCCACCAGTAGGTGGTGGTACTGGTAATGTCATGTAGGTTTTTTCCACCCTAGAGATGAAATGCAAAACTCCACCTGCAACACTGGTGGGTTTATACAAAACTGAGGCTCCACGTTCTCTGTAAAATAAGCTTATTTTATCCATGTGATTCTGAGCTGAACAGTTCTAAGAAGTAAGAAGATGACAATATATACCTGAAAATTTAAATACAGACAAAATGGGATCTATTTGAAGGTAGGAAAACCAACTTATCTTGTCAGTTTAGCACGTCCCTTCTCAGCTGTTTGATGTCTCTCAATGAAATATTTCCCTCTAGATTGTCCAGAGGTTTTTAAAAAATACCACATATAACAGCAATTATTGCTTTCTATCTGTGCAAAATATGCTTCTCTACAATTTGAAAATAAATCTCTTAATTATTGATCAAAATCTCTTAATTATTGACCAGCTGACCTGGAGGTTTGAATGGACTATATAACTTTAAAAAACACCAGAGACAAAAAAGGAGGCTGCAAGGAACATCAGGCAAGACAAAACTGACAAATATGAGGGAAAAGCTACTTGAGGAGTTCTAGTAAAAAAGAAACCAGCAGAAACAGGGTTAATTCTAGCCTTATAAGGCTGTTCAGCAGCACTTCAACTGCACACAAATTAGAACAACCCTGGGAATCTATAAAGCTTGTTTTATTGCCAAGGACATGCAGCAAGATCTGCATTTTGCTGTTGTAAACCACGCTTTATTTAAGATGTTTTAAAGCAGAATAGACTTTTAGATGGGATTTTTGTACTGCT
>NW_008674304.1:32414-52780 GCF_000695815.1 Acanthisitta chloris
GCTGAACCCTGGTGTCATCCAGGGCAGCTCTCACACCTACAGGCAAGTTTTTACCGAGGGGACGGTGGAACTTGGCACATCCATTACGTGTGGACCCGGCAAGGACCAAGCCTGCTGCTGTCTGGAGGAAAATCAGCCCTGGAGAAATGGAATTAAGGTAAAATAAAGTGTTTCACAGTACATGGTTACCTGTAATGCTTGTAATTGCTTGGCTTTTGGCGGGGCAGCTCTCACACCTACAGGCAAGTTTTTACCGAGGGGACGGTGGAACTTGGCACATCCATTACGTGTGGACCCGGCAAGGACCAAGCCTGCTGCTGTCTGGAGGAAAATCAGCCCTGGAGAAATGGAATTAAGGTAAAATAAAGTGTTTCACAGTACATGGTTACCTGTAATGCTTGTAATTGCTTGGCTTTTGGCGGCCTTTCAGATGCAATTAAAATCTAGCCACAGACCAACCTTTTTAGATCAATTGCTCAGGCTGTTAACTTACCTTTTATTGTGTTTAAGGCAGTTTAACTGCTTTATTCACGAGTAAAAGGATGTTACGTAAAAGACAACAGTTTATGTCTGACTTTTCCAGCTGCTTGAAGCAAACACCGAACCTCTTTCTTCTGAGAAGTGTAATTTCATGGGGCTGTTTTAGCATAGAGATTAACATTACGAACACGATTCAAAACACAGCAACAGGTACTGTGCACTTATGCCTGTTTCACTGAGAAATAAAAGCTCTTTCTTTAAGTATCTGTAGCCACTTCTGAGAACATGAATACATTTAAGCAAATTCAGAATTGTATTTCTGACTATAAATACTCTTAACACTCTTCCTCCATTAGTGCTCTGCTCCTTCTTCTCCCCCAGACTCTACACCAGCAGGATTTAAGTCATTAAAATGTGGAAATATGCTTGAATTTTACTAGTATTTAAAATTTATATTGTACTGTAAATAAAATCAAGGGTTTGATAGCAAGATGGAGATTTAAAACTTAACACAAAACACCCTGGTTTATCGTTGTCTTGCCTTTCTATTTCTTTGGGGCATCTTTTGTTTGGTTGGTTTTCTTTTAAATAAACTTCTAGCAATGCCTCAAGTCCATAACATTCAACATTTATAAGTAAACAAATGCAATAACTGGTATTTTCCATCCTTATCCGGAAGTCAGTGCAACATCATAAATCACAGTGAGAGGCAAATTGAGCCTAATAATGTTGGTGTAAATCAATATGTTGCTTATATTGCCTTCAGTTCTAAAATCTGCCTCTCCTTCCCACCGAAAGCAGCAGGAACCAACTGCTTTTCATCTCTGTTGCCTTCTCAGCCACACACTCTGCTACTTAATAGCCTTACAAGCTGCTGCTAAAACAAATACACATCTATCTATAAGAAATACAGTTGTTCTTTATCAGGCTAAACTCACTCATCTGATTTCTCTGTATTTTCTAATACTGAACCCCTAAAGGGCACACAGAGTTTTAACAGATTTTCCCTCACAATATATCATGGTGTAGAACAAATTTTAATTCTTTTCACTGCACCTCTGTGCATCTATTCAAACCTGGTGTTTCCTACAACCTCAGCTATGCTGTGAAGTTAGCAGAAGCACATGGTAACAGTGCAGGAATATGAGATTAATCCATTTCCATTTGCAAATTGCAGGTCCAAGGATGTTCATTGATAATTAAAAGAAAACAAATGGAGCTAAACATTCTACAGCCTAGCAACTTGCATGAAGAAACACTGTTGATGAAAAGCTTTTATTAAAGAGACCCAAGTACCACCATGGTAAAAAGATTCCTACATGATTTTAAGGCATACAGGAACTGCAAAGTCTCTCATTTACGATGTATATAATGTCCTGTAAAACAAATCAAGACATTTACAATTTGGAGTGTTACATTTCAATCAGTTTTAAGTCTAATTAATCTGACTTCTAAAGGATTTTAATTTTCTACACAACAGCGTCTATCTCTCTGAATTCCAATCAAAAATGCTTACTATGAATTTAGTTGAAAACAACCAAAAATCTGATTTTTGTAATATTGCCACCAAACTCTGAGCACTAACATTTTTTCTGCAGATATTTTAACCATGGAAACCTATTCTGCCTCAATATCACCTGTAATATGTAACAGCACAACTTTTAACCTGAATGGATCCCATTTGTGTAACGAAAGCATATCCTCTCGGTTAGCTGATAAATCAGAACACCAACAATATGTTATCGGTCTTTTCTTATCGTGTCTTTATACAATATTCCTTTTTCCTATTGGTTTCGTAGGAAACATTCTGATACTGGTTGTCAACATAAGCTTTCGGGAAAAAATGACTATCCCAGACCTTTACTTCATAAATCTTGCAGTGGCTGATCTCATTCTGGTCGCCGATTCTCTCATCGAGGTGTTTAACCTCGACGAGAAATATTACGATATCACTATCATTTGTACCTTTATGTCTTTGTTCCTTCAGATCAACATGTATAGCAGCATTTTCTTTCTGACATGGATGAGTTTTGACAGATACCTAGCCCTGGCCAAAGTAATGAGGTCCAACCTGTTCCGCACTATGCAGCACGCTAGGCTGAGCTGTGGGCTCATATGGATGGCATCTATTTCTGCAGCTCTAGTCCCGTTCACAGCTGTGCACTTACAACACACCGGAGAGGTCTATTTCTGCTTTGCAGATGTCAAAGAAATCCAGTGGCTAGAAATAACCTTGGGGTTTATCATCCCCTTTGTGATCATTGGGCTTTGTTACTCACTAATTGTTCGGGTCCTTATCAAAGCACACAAGCACCGGAGCCTGCGGCTGCGGCGCCAGAAGGCTCTTCGCATGATCTTTGTGGTGGTCTTGGTGTTCTTTATCTGTTGGCTGCCCGAGAACGTCTTCATTAGCGTTCAGCTGCTTCAGAGGAAGAGTGAGCCTGTCTCTTCGAACAGCCCATCCTTCAGGCACGATTATCCCTTAACAGGACACATTGTGAACCTTGCAGCTTTTTCGAATAGCTGTTTGAACCCCTTAATTTACAGTTTTCTAGGGGAAACCTTCCGAGACAAACTGCGACTGTATATCGAACAGAAGACCAAAATGTCAACGTTGCATCGCTTCTGTCAGGCTGCCCTAACGTCTGTCATCCCTGACAGTAATGAGCAATCAGAAGTCTGATTTAGTAGTCATTGTAGGCAACATCTGACAGTGAAGTTGTGCAAGTAGTGAACAAAATCCTTGTTACTAACAGAGAAAAGTGCATCTGTGTGTGTGCATATATATATATATTGTATCGCTCTACTGAGTATTGAAGGTTTATATTCCAAATGTTTTTATGACAAGACTTTAATGTACAAGAATATGTTTTAGTCGGATTTATATTTAATTATGAACAGGATTATTAAAAGCTGAACACTGAAGAAGCTTTATTTTGTATTATACATGTATGAATGACTATAGGAGAAAATTTTATCAAGTTAGGAAGACTCTAGATGTAATCTGATTATCAGAGATTCTACTTTGCTGGTGTATATAAGGTACTTCCACTGAAATAATGAAGGTGCCGTAACAGTGGGGGAAAATCATTACAACATATTGATGTGGAGAGGCAGAAAACATTGATTTTTTTGCTCATCCAAACATGTTAAGATGAATGACTTTGCTTAGAAGAGTGACATAGCACTATCATCACTGTATTCTAACATGTCTTCCATGACTTCAGGATGTCTAATCTTAATATGATCTAGCACAATGGTGAGTTTTCCTCTCCTAAATGTAATCTACTGTTTACATCAGTACTTGATCAGTCCCAAAATCACCTGTAACTATATTGCTCATCTCAAAGAACTTCAGAGACGCAAAATGTAGTGCTTAAATTTTGTTTTTTATGTATTGACCCAAACAATCTCTCCCAGAACAGACATAACTAGGCCAATTCTGTCCAAAAGACCAGTGCACATACAGGTGCAATCATACCTGTCTTCAGCTTTGAATGCACATTGCACAAGATCTCTCTAGACTCATCAGGTCTGTTTGGATTGCCAGAACAAAACGCTGTGATTTTTAAGGAAGTGTCACATTCTGCAAAAGAGTGTAAATATTGCAGATGAAAACTCATTTTTTAGAAAGGAAGAACTTATGTCATGGGGAATGTGATCGATGATTATCAGATCTGCACTGTACACCCACCTCAGACATCATTGGCCTTCCAAGATTTTAAGATGCATGTTGGTTGCTTGGGTCATTTGAAGATAAATTATACTAAGCAAACAAATGATAGCAGCACTTACTGGAAAACAATAGTATTTCTTTTCTCCTAGAAAATAATTGAGGTTTAAATCTGATTGATGCTTGGCACAGGTTACTGTTGAACTTGTGCAGAGGAAGGTATGAAGTTCCTAGAGATTAGTGTGCAAGATCATTAGAACATCGCTTGCTGCATCTCCAAAGTGAACAAACTCATTTCACCTCTGTGCTTATTGACCAAAGCCCCAGAACTCTACAGAATAAGATGCTCTGTCCTATTTTCAAATGTCACAAATGAATTAATGAGCACAATAACAGATTTTTAAAGGATTTTTAAACGCAGCCCCTTAAACCAATGACTAAAACTACTCAAGCAATAAAGAAAACAGTGAAAACGATTCCACTCATATTTCTCACGAAATATCTCGAGTTTCCTAGTGGAAGGTTTGGCCACAAAAGACTTGACCTATAAACAGAAAGGCCACAAGACGATGATAGCTGAATTTGAAATAGTTAGCTGGATGTTCCTGCAGCCCAAACAGGAACTGCAGGGTGGGGTCTGAGGCAACTGCAGATTATCTGCAAGCGATTGCTAATCTCAGTCTAAGGAAAAACTAAGGAAAAACATCTTTGAGTCACATCCTCCTTGTAGAACACCAAATAGATCTTCTCTCAGGAAAGATGCAAGCAGAGGACAAGTTGCTAAATACTTATCAAGTCATCTCACACCCTAGTGCTGCATCACACGTAGCCCTCTGTCCTCATCATTTCACATCTGGAATTAGCCACAATTACTCATGTGCTATGCACTGCCAATGGACATTCCCCACACCTTGAAAAAACTGTTTCAGCCAACACCAAGCTGAAGGAATAGGTCATTCTCTTGGCAGTGCAATTCTGTGAAGTAAAACACACCTTGAACTTACAGGTATGTCAAGTTTGTGTAATCTTGATGCCTGCCATGAATAAATAACTTACTTGGGGTTACAGGAATACACTTTCCCAATTGCAGCTGCTTATTTTGGCTTTAGTAACTCCTTTCCCCTCCTTCTCCCTCTCAATCAAGAATCTGTTTTTGACCCAGGCTATGGCAGAAGCCCTTTCACCACCACTGAAGATCACAAAGTGTCTTTGCTCAGAAGCTTACAACAACAAACAGACAGCAATAGCTAATGCTGCTCATACACACTATGAAGGAGTTTGTTTCTAAGTGACTGTATTCACTAACATCCTGATAGCACAGTGAAATCTAGGAAAGATCAGATTAGTATAGTATGAAGAAAACAATATTTACTCAACCCGAAACAGCCTATTGCATGTTTCAAACCAATTGACAAATCTAAACTACCTGATGAGTTCCCTACTACTAATATTCTGGCACAGGCTTACAGGCTGTGCCTGGAATTGCTAAATTTAAACATACTACTTACTTTAAAGGCAAAGTCCTCTCCCAGCTGAAAAAACTGCACACTTCTTCCCAAAGCTTTTTTTTTAAACAGTAACTCTGTACAAAGTAATATTTACAGAAATACCACACAACTTCCATGTATTTATATACACAACATGCTTTCTGCGACCCATCATCTTGCAATAACTCCTTAATATGGCTTATCCATGAAGCAAAAAGATTGTGCTTGATATGTCCTTGGCTTTAATTTTAAAGAGCATAGCAACCTGCCAGGAGCTGAAGGGGCTCCAGGGAAGCTGGAGAGAGACTCTTGGTTAGGGACTGCAGTGACAGGATAAGGAGTATTGGGGAGAAATTGAAAGATGGAAATTTAAGCTAGATATCAGGAAGAAGTTTTCCCGGTGAGGGTGGTGAGACACTGTCCCAGGTTGCCCAGGGAGGCTGTGGCTGCCCCAACCCTGGCAGTGTTCACAGCCAGGCTGGCTAAAGCCTTGAGCAACCTGCTCTGGTGGGAGGTGTCCCTGCCCAGGGCAGGGGTTGGGGCTGGATGATCTCTAAGCTCCATTCCAACCCCTTAACATACTATCATCATTGGTTAAAAAAAACCCTTTTCTAGAGTATAAAGGAAAGGGGCAAAGGGAATAAGAATTTTGATACAACTTCTTCACTTTTTTCTCTCATCTCTCACAAATTGTTTAATTTTAGGAAAAGGTTCAGCCTTTCTAGAATTGACTGATGACAACTGTGAGGTATAAAAATCTGTTTAGCACAGGTGCTGACAGTCTTTGCTCTTATAGTCTACATCAAGTCTCCAGAGAAGAAAAGCCTGGTATTAGGAAAAGGTCACACAGGAGAGGGTAGGGAGAATAATCAAAGAATCCCTGAAACCATGAACTGCTTTTGAAAATACCTTACCACAGCAATGTCTTGAATGCACAGAGTATTACTGCACATCTAGAAACAAAATTAATGCAAACAGCACAAAGTAGCAGCAGGCTAAACCTGATTTGACTGAAAGCAACAGATTTCCCTCAGCCATGCAACAAGATATGAGAAAAACAGTTATCCGAGGCCACTTTAATATGTTAAAGAGATGCTGAAACTTTGCATCCTTTTAACAGTTCAGGAGATCCACTAAATACTGACTGTGCAGGCACAGCATCCACATCTAGAAATGCAAAGTCTGTCAGCCTACAGATAAAGGTTGATTCATTTCTGAAGAGCATTACGTGATAGGAGGGCATGTGACAGGGAATTTGAGTCAAGGAGTCAGGAGATCCCAGATTCTGTGCAAGACTCTGACATAATACAGCAAAGATGCAAGAAAAGTCACCTCTGCCTTCACAAGCTTTCAAAACAAATTGAGCCCAAAGTTTCACAAGAAAATGCTTGTAAAACCTCAGACTAAGGATCTGTTTTAAACTAAATTCACTGCCTGTATAGTGCATGCTCTAATCTTTTTTCCAGCCATCAAGTTATGTTAGAGTATAACTGATTTTTCCGTAAGGATTTTGCTGTATTCTCTCAGCTGTTTATTAAGATTGCAAAAGGGAAAAGGTTGTCTGGACAATTTTAAATGGTTAGGATTGCCACATAAAAATGTGTTCAAGTGGTTTACCCTAAGTAAAAGCATGTCAAGTTCAACCCTGATTATCATTAATTCCATTTGAACTTTTTTCTGCATAACTAAAAACAAGTGCGTGTATGAAGAAGCAGGTTTGAATTTTAATAGCTATTTATGAAGGTGAACCAATGAATTAATTTGATTTTGATTGAAAACAACAAAGATAAGGGCTTGATTTTCATTTAAGCCACAGTATCCTTCCCTTCCCTCTCTGAAACTCTTCCCTTACCCATTCAGACCATCAGACAAACAGTTAAAGCTTTCATCATAAAAGAGCATAGGGCCAAATTCACTGTTTATTTATCTCTTTTTATGTTAAAACTGCAACAACATGTGATAGGGAACAAGTCACTTCTAAGACATGCATACAGAACATGTTCTCTGTACTCCCTTAGGCTCTGCTGTCAGGGAGGTGTGCTGTGGTCCATGCCCTGTGCTGTGTTTTGAAGAGAGCCACACCAGAATTGGAAATCTGAACACCCTCCATTCCCATTTATAATTTAGGTGTCCTTTCTTCAACAGTATTGTCAATATGGAATAAACAGCTTGGACATTTGATACACCACACTTTTAACCCTTGTTCCATTCCATCACATGGCAGCATGACACAGCCAGGAGCTGAGAATAAACAGTTGCATGTTGAGCTCCCCAAGGGACCAACAGAAGAGCAATGTCCTACCAGGACTGCAGACAGGGCAGGACCAGCTCGTTTCCTTCAGAGTTTCACAGTACATTAAAGAGTTAGAATAGACACCAGCAATAGACCCAATCCCCTCTGCCAGCTCACTTACTACTTCATTTATTTCACACAGGTTCACTAAATTCCACTACAAAATATAAAGATGATTGTCTGAGTCTCATAAAATCACCTGTGTTTACAGAGGCTGTTGAAAACAGCCATTCAAACAACCCCCTGATAAAACCATATTCCAGTTTCCAACCTACCTTCTCAAAATCTGCAGACATAGATATATCTCTATACCCACCTGTATATGCTACTGGTATATACAGAAGCTTCAAAGTTCTAAATTAACAAACTCGTGAACCCTTCATTCCCAAAAACTAAAACCTTCCTTCTCTAAATAAATATTTAATGCAGCAGGGTAAAGTCTTTCCAAAGCAGCTGCTTTGCTTACAAGTCCCAATTCACTTGCTCTGCAAGCAAAATCACTGAAAAGGTTTAAAACCTTTTAAAATTGTATTGAAAACCTTCTCAAAATACATTGAAAGTGTCTTCTGGAACAACTTTAAAAAAAAAAGGTGGGGAAAAAAAAGACAGCAGAAAACCAGGAAAATTATTAGGATATTGTTAAATTATGCTTAGAAATTGGAGTTAAGGAGATTTTTTACAGAAAGAGCTCAGTGGTAGAATTGCTCAATAGTGGTAGAGATAGATCTGTTTTCTGCCTCAGCAGCAGAAATATTTCCTTTCCCAGGCATTCTCTCAATAGAAACAGTAACATAATGGCAAATAAGATTTTCTTCCTTTCATCCTCTCTCCATTCAGAACTACAAAAGAGAAATAGCCTTTACCTGACTACAGAAACCTTTTCATTTATATGTGCCAGAGCAAAGTGCACACAGCAAATTAAGAGAGAAACCAAGGCAAGGGCTCACTTGAGCAATGTGATAATATTCCAAGCATCCATGTGCCAACTGAGTATCAAGATGGGACGAAGATACAGTGAGTGATGTGTGTGAGAACTTCATTTATACATTTGCTTGGCTTTCAAAGTCAGAAGAATTACTTCTGATATTACAAGCTGTAGAAGATGAGAAAGATCACTTGTTATTCTCTTATGCTAATGTAAAGATGATGCATGACGTGACACCATGGAAGGGTCATGGGATCAAAGCACAAACCTGCTGGCAGAAGTCTGCTAAATTTGACATGGGATCACGCAGAACCTAACTGTATCCTCAGCCCATAACAAAGGGTTCATAAGGACCCATGGAAAACTGTCCTTGTCCTCTGCTAGATTTGTGCTCCCCTTGACTCTAACACTGAGTGAGACCTTTCTGATCTTGGCCATAGATTCTATTACAAGACCCACAGAATCAGAACAGTCAGCTGCTCCTATTCAAAGCCCAAACTTGATCATGACTTCATCTAGACAAATCCTTGTGAAGAAGACACTACGAAAACAATTTAAAAACCCACAAGTTTATTATAAATTCCTTTATAAAAATCACAGAGCTACAAGCTTGAAAACCATGAAAGATGGGAGTTTCATGAAAAAAGAACCAGCCACGAGGTAGATGAATACAGCAAAATCCACAAGAGGCCATGACCAGTTTCAATGACCTTTGCATTACAGCTCAGTGTAACAGTTCTGTAACTACTGCATTATTTTACAAGTGGGTAAATGTGAGTAACTCCCATTTAGGACTCAGTACATAATGCTAAGGTAGGATGGAGTATCAGTTACTGAAACATGTATTTTCCCCACATATTTCAGATTCCCTCTGCTCCTTTTTAAGCCATGAAGTCCTAAGTCTTCAGTACATTCTCTGAACAGCTTTGACATCTCTCAGACTGTAGGATGGGAGGAAGAGCTGTCTGCCCTTATTATGGATATGTGCTGTTTGCAGTAGCCTGGTTTACAGATGAAAATTATTAAGATAATGCTGAGAAATTTAATAAAACACTGGTTGATGATCTTCCGTTTGATGTCCTACAGAACTCCTGTGGGATTCAATTAGAAACAGGTAAATGCATTCAAAGACAGAGTCTGGTTCCCCTGTCAAATACCTTCATGCTTGTAGCCTTGATATTTCTGCCTCGATTAATTTTCTCTTCTAATTACTTGTTGGATGTAACAGACAAGCACTTTCAAAGTATTTATTAAAGTGTGGCTTTGATCTAATCCCCAAGAGCCATTTTATCTATGCTGTAATTTATTAACATACATAAATATACACTAATCTTTCCTGTCCTTCACAGTATTGCATCTAAACACTAAGACTTTGGAGGAGGAAACTTCTAATTCTAGTCTCTCATTCATGCTGTGGAAGCAGTCATCACCCCTCTTTTATCTGTGCCAAAACATTAGGGTTCTGAATTTCTGAATCTATGCCATCAAAGATTTGTATTTTATAAAAATCACTATAGGAGACTCCCAGGTTGTCTAAAAAAGCAGCAGCATTTCATCAAGGACAGGGAAGGCAGCTGCTTTTTACTATGAACATATTCAAAATACCCAAATCTGTGCCATTTTAGGGTTTTTGAACAAATGAACATTAACAAAATTATACCAAGAGCAATAAAGAGGATGTAATACATCCACAGGAATTAGGTTTGTATTAATACATTGCACTGGACACACTTCCAAATTTCAAGCCCTATACATCCATGGGAATTAGGTTTGTATTAATACATTGCGCTGGACACACTTCCAAATTTCAAGCCCTGGCAAGAATAATTGCCTTTGAATTTGTGGGAGGTGTCCCTGCCCAGGGCAGGGGAGGTTGGGATGAGATGATCAATAAGGTCCATTCCAACCCCTTAATCTATGACTCTATGAACGTCCATGTTCTGTTCTGCATCCTGTAGTGGGAATTAGGTTTGTATTAATACATTGCGCTGGACACACTTCCAAATTTCAAGCCCTGGCAAGAATAATTGCCTTTGAATTTGTGGGAGGTGTCCCTGCCCAGGGCAGGGGAGGTTGGGATGAGATGATCAATAAGGTCCATTCCAACCCCTTAATCTATGACTCTATGAACGTCCATGTTCTGTTCTGCATCCTGTAGCAGAATGCAGCAAATATCCTTTCAAGCTCATAACTTAATTTCTTGACAAGTGAATGTGTTTTGTGAATTCAAACATGTAATGGGATTTTGTTTAACTGATGTTACACATATTTTGAGATTTTGTGCCAAATCTTATATACTCAACAATCTGCGCCTTTTCCAGCAATTTTTGATGGTGATGCCTCTGTCTATAGAATCATAGAATCATCAAGGCTGTTCAACAATTTGGGCCATTTCCAGCAATTTTTGATGATGATGCCTCTGTCTATAGAATCACCTAATCATCAAGGCTGGAGGAGCCCTCTAAGATCATTGAGTCCAACCATTAACCTGTCACTGCTGGAACCCCTAAACACTAAACCACATCACCCAGTGTCAGATCCAGATGCCTCTTAAACACTTCCAGGGATGGTGACTCCACCACTCTCCTGAGCAAACCTATTCCAGTGCCTGAACACCCTACCAGGGTAAACATTTTTCCTACCATCTAATCTGAACCTCAATGATGATCAGTCTCAATCTATGATGAGCTAGAAGTCATTAACAGACTCAGGATCAAATCATTAGTGACAAAGAGCAGCAAACAGTGTTCTCACTTGCCTGGAGCTGGTGACATAGAGTCAAGTAGAACTTGCCTCTGCTCCTACTTCAGCCACTGCGGCCTGGAGCTGGTGACATATAGTCAAGTAGAATTTGCCTCTGCTCCTACTTCAGCCACTGCTTGAAGACTGAACAAATTCAGCCCACAAGTGGCAATCCTGTCCTGAATTTCAATTTTGTTTAGATATTTGCAGCTAAATCATGAAAGCAAAGACTTATACTGAAAATCCAACAAGAACCACCAAGGAAGGTCTCACCACTAAGCAGGGAATGGGAGCTGAGAGGAAACAACATGTACTCCAAGAAGAGAAGGAAGAATTTCCCCTCTTAACAGCAAAGAAGGGACAGTTGTCTCCCCACCAAACTCCCCATCAATTTAATACCCTGACTTTATTAATAAAAGGAAGGAATTAACTTTGAATGGACACAGATTAAGGCAAATACCCAGAATTAGCATGAAACTCTCTTGGCTAATATGTAATGAAGAACTTGCAATTCCTTTAAACAAAAGTAAGAAATACACCACATATTGTTTATCCCAAACCCAGTTGGGGACGTGAGCCTTTTGCCTGGGAAAACCATCTTCAAAGTAGCAACTGTTTTCCCAGCTGTGAATACTGTTTCCTGGGAAATCTATTCCTACCATTACAAAAATAATTTTCAAAGGAATGTAAAATTATTCAGCCTAATCTATGCACATCCATATTTCAGGCACTATTTTGTACCTTCTTAGACATTTCTGTTTATAAAACGCTCTACAAACTATGCTCTATGAACACTATATGGTGTCACAATTAAATTCACCTCTTTTCTTTACAAATAAATAAACATATGGTTAATTTAATAAATTAACTTAAAGCAACTTCATCAATATTCTGATGACAAAGTGTTAGCAGGAAACAACTGCTTCAGTCCCATAACCAGCTGCCCTCAAAGTTTGTTGTTTTGTGGTTGGCTGTTTTCTTCAATTTCCCTAATTTGGGAAATATTACATAGATAAGAAGGCAGATAAGACAAGAAAGATGTCACACAGTTAAGACTTAAATGCCCCATGGATTTATAGCTTCCTAATTATTTCCAACTATCAGAAGGGCCATCAGACAGCAAGGACATAAACCAAGGGGTTTCTTAGCAAACTTGTCTCTTTATGCAAGTAAAACAAAACCCCAAAAATAAACCAAAATAAACATGCAACTGAAAGGTAGCCCAAGGCAAAGGGAAATAGGCCCAACATTGCAATTACAGACTGACCAAAACCAGCAGACTGACAAGAGCACACTAATCTCCATCCTGACATTTAACTGGGCCATTTTGAGAAACAGCTCTAACCCTCCCTCTGCCACTGGAAAATGCTTTCTGCTGATGTGTCCTTCCATCAAGGCAAGGGGGGAGACAGAGGGATGGGGGAAGATGAAAGATTATGTCATCTTCTCTTCATAACATGGACATAACTCTATTTGCATGTTAATGATACTCTGAAAATGCTCAAAAAAACCCAGTACAAGACAAGGTTCTTATTTTGGGACGTTGTGCTAAATAAAATTAACTTTTGGGAATTTATTTGCCTTTTTTTTTCAACATTTAACATTGGTTTTTTATATATTTCTGTATATTTCTATTTCTATATGTTTCCTTAAAAAAATTAATAACCTCAGATAACACTAATGCATAGAACAGAGGGTTAAGCTAGTACAGCAAAACTTAACAAGTTCAGGGTGAGTGGACATGGAATTGAAGAGTGGATATGGAATTTCAATGCAATCAGTTTCCAAAATACATTTTTAATGTACATAAGACACAGTCAGTATTGGCAGCCTGGCAATCAGGAGAAAATCCTGGGACATCACACTAAGCTGTTAACTTCACGGCATTTTTTTAGGATGGGAAAATATAAACCAAGTGATTTTGATGGTTACAAGATAAGCTTCCTGTTAATTAGAAAAATAAATTAATGGAACAATAAAGGATTGCTGAGTTTGTTTGCAAATCATCCCCAACTCATTATTTCAGCAACAGGCTTTGGGGTGAATTATGGGTTGTCAAACAAATAAATACACTTTCTGATGATAGCTTTATGGTATCTGCTGGATCAGCTTGCATCAATGTCTGGTTTGCATTCATTAAGCATTCAAATTACCACCCCAGTTACCTCATTACAAGCAGCATTAGAGATCATATCAAAGCAGCATTCCTAGCTGTTCCACCCAGCTCATGCCAAAATGTTTATCTCCACAGCTTAAACACCATTTTATGGGGTTTTCCACAGCTACAAGCAAACAATGATTTTAAAGAATCATTTCTTTCATGTGGTTTGTTTTGCTGCAGTAACAGCTTAATAACTCCTTATTGGTCTTTATGATAACCTCCAAAAGAGCTCAGGAGAAAAATCCTTTGCCCCTTTTCCATTCAGTAAATAGATCTGACTGTTTGGGCACCTGCACACCCTGATGAAAGAAACACCATGAGCCACTTGTTTATTTGCCATTGTTTGTACTATCTGTATGGAATCTCAAAAATTAAATTCCTTTCCCACTGATTCTGCCTTTAGCTGAGGAAAATGTTGATTCCTCCTCCTCCTCCTCCAACCATTTGCAATGCTGAAGATAACAAGGAACTACAAGGGAACACCCACTGGCTGTATGAGCATTACCCAAAGCAGCCTCCAACCATGAGCAGGGGGATGTGATTTGGAAAGATTGTCTCTTAGCCATTGTCATTTCCCTTGAAGTTACAATGTTTACTAGACTCAATTGGGAAGGAACAGGGAATTAATACTGTTTGCTGTGGATTATGAATTTTGAGTCTTGCCTAATAGAAGTTTTACTCTGAAAGAATTTCTTCCTGCTCTGTAGAAAAAGCAGCAGCTCTTCGAGCAGCACTGCAGAAACAGGACCTCCCCTGGAATGACAAGGTGAACAGATCCTTTGGCACAGGAAAGGTCATTGAGGGCAGAACTTGAGCCCTTGTAAACAAAGCAAACACATGCTGTTCCCTACCTACAGTGCTGCAAGTGTCAAGACTGCTCTTTCCATAGGCTTCATGGCACTGAGGCAGCTCAAAGTTTGAAGGCTGAAGAAATCCACAAGCAGAAGCAACACAGAGGAAGTAACAAACACTTGTAATGCGTCTGTTATTTGGAGATGACACGTTAACAATCCTGGAAATATTTCTTTTCAGAGAATTGAAACAAAATTATCTTGTCTAAGACAAAATCCATCAGGAAGTTGTTATTTAAGAAGGAATTAACTCCAAACCACTAGTCTCATTGGCACATTTGAAATCTCTCTTTTTTATGCTTATGTTATGTGACAATTCACAAGAAAAACTATCAAGATGCCTAATGCATATATTATTAAACTACAAAAAAATCAGTTCAAAACATGTAAAACTAATGTCCCGGCATGAAAAAAAATTAAAAATCAATTTTTAAAAAGTATGGTTTATTGCCAAGTAGCTAAATAGAACAGGAACATTAGGAAAATCAATCAGAAGAAACCACAAAGCTGAATTGAGTTTTAAAACTTGTGTTTCTCAGCTCCACTAGAGATGTGCCATTTAGAGCTGTGTGGGTCTAAGATCACTCATGAAAACATTTCTATTGGTCTTGAATTGCTCATTGCTATTTAATGTAAACAGAAGAAATGAGGAGATGAAAATCAATAAAACATCAAGTTTACTCTGAAAGGTCAAAGCTGTTCCAAGGAAAAAATGCCTCAGTCTAAGGCTTGAAAGACTTTGTGAAACAAATTTCATGAAGGAATGATCAGTGTAGACTAAATCAAATCACTCAAAACACAGCTCAACTTGTCGGCAGCTCTAACAAAATCAATTAGAGATTTGTATTTGCCACTTTGGAGACTAAATTCACTGTACTAGGATAGAAAAAGAGTAAAATCACTGGAAAGTAAAGTGACTTAATGAACTTAGTGAAACATCTGTCCCACCAAAACCAACCTTTTGACTTCTTCCCATCACACATGAGACTCCTTAGGAAAGACTGAGTCTCCCCATCCTTACTCTAAGAACGCCAAAGAGTTTTCTTTAATTCAGTTACAGCATTAAAAGTCAATCACAGCTCATCCTGATCCAGGAATTCCTGTAGATGTAGCAAACTTCCAGCTTATTTTAACATAACAGAAGTAAAATTAAAGGAAGAAAGGCTGCAGAATAAACTCTCTCAGCAGTTGCCATAATTCTTGTTCCACATTTCTTATTTGGACCCATCTACACCAACTGAGCACGTCACTGCAGCCCCAGAGTTCCTCCTGTACACACAAAGCAATTTTACCTTGTTTTCTGCTACATTTTCCATGCTGACAAGGTTTGATGGCCAAAAACACTTTAAAGCATAACTGCCAGGTTAACCCAGTGTTCCCCACAAAGCTGGGAGTGCACACAGTGAGTAAAAATCACACTGGTAAGCAGCTAACCCTCTTTAACCACTTCTGAAATAGAACTGCTTAAGGTCTGCCTCATTTTTCATTCTCAACAGTCATTTCAAACAACAACAAAAATTTAGCCTACTAGCTTAGGCTCTCCTGCTATCAGCAGTGACAGTTTATAAAGCTGATGCCAAAAAGTGGTTTGTCATATGCCTTACATGGCATTCCCTAAAGCTAACACTATACACGTGTTCAAGCCACCCACTGGCACCAACTTTTATGATTCTAAGAACTGTTGTGCCTAGTGGTGTTCCCTAACAGTATTAAGGATTCTTGCTTCCATTTAATACTTGATCTTTCTTGCACAGCTCTACAGTCTGCACAGCCCACAGAAAGATTTTGGGTGTTCCAAGAACTTTTGCACTTGACATCAGAGTCTCCAAAAGGCTCCACTTGCCAAGAGACTAGAAGCCCACCTAGAATTCTTTGCAGTTTTACATGAACATGTCAAGTTTTACCTGAATATGAAATAACACAGATTGTCACAGGCAAGAAAACTTTCAGCTGGACATTTCAATTTCACACTGGTTTAGCCTGAAAAATGATTCTCACTCAAATTGAATGATAGTGCTGTGAGTCTAAAGTCCATAATACAAAGGAAAAGAGAAACACTCCCTTTTATTAAGCTATAAATATCCAATTTTCTGTTTTTGCTTTGGTAAAGATGAAATCTTTTCCTACTTAGGAACAGTTCTGCTGAGTTCAAAATGGCATTGGCAGTTGCTATAGGTTGGCTTTTCTTACATGAAGCTTCACAAACTCTAAATGCAACAGCTGGAGATACCTAATGTGGGAAAAAAAATCCTTCAAATCTTGCCAACGAGCTTAAATAAAATCTAATAACAAATAAGTATAAATTTTTAGCTGTATGATCTCCATTGAGCTACACATCTCGTGATAAACGAAGGGACAAGCAGCTTTCACATCTATTTCATGTTAGGCTAAGAAACACAGGAGTTTTTAGGATCTCTTCTTGAGGTGATCCTCAAGAATTCCTGAGGGCAAAACCTTTGCCTTTCCCTCTCCACTCCTCAAACAGCTTCATATTTCTTCGATCCTCATTCTACTCAGAACAGCAGAACTGAATCATGTTGTAGGTGTATCATTTCCACCACTCAAAAATATTACAGCTCCAAGTTTCCACTTCAATAACAACTCGAGATTTCTAATTGCTAATTTGATTCTCATCAAATTAACTAATAAAGGTCCAGGAATACAAAGAGGCTGCTGACACCTTCTGGTCACTTGACATTCTGTCCAAAAAAATCAGGAGGATTCCCAAGAAAACATCTTTCCTGTTTTCCAGCCACTCAGGATCACATGAAGACTGAGCTACACCGACATTGCCATATGACAGTTGCTTGGTGCCACTTGGTTTGCCTTTCACCCACATTCCCTCTCCCATTCTCTGTCTTTCACCCAAAACAAACAGAGACCACGTCTCTGCCTGCTACAATCACATCCAGATTTATCTTTTCCTTTTAACCTTCTTTCTAGGTTAATTTCATCCAAGGAATCATTGCAACTGCATCAACTCAGAGTCAGAACTGAATCTACAGTAACAACGCAGACACATTTTATTGAATTAAATAGTCAAACCTTCAGACTTTGCTTCTTCATCTTCTTTGGTTTAGTCTCCCATTCCAGCTCTTCCTTTTGGGCCACATGTTGCTTCAGCTTTTTCCTTTTTTCTGCCTTCTTTTCTTTCTTTTCCACACTCATTTTTGGCATTCTGAAGCAGAACTGTTCTGTGAAAGAAACCAATGACCTGCAATTAGAACCTTTTTAAATATTAAATGTCAGTCTTGTATACAGTTATATACTACAATGACACTGGCATGAGAATTATTTGTGACTATTTAACTATGAAATGTATTTCTGCACTGAATTTTGATCCATTTGGGAGAATTTCCATGTTTCCCTTAGAAATACATTCTAGCTAAGCTACTGTAAAACTCAGATGTCAATCTCCTGGAGGAAACTCAACACTCACTGTCCTCTAAGGCCTTGTGTTGTGCCTCACTGACCTCCTGACAGTAATCCCCATAATTGAGGCTGTGCTTTCTGCAGGTTACAACACACCACACCGAACCTTTTGATCAATTGTCTCTCTCAGATAACACCAGTCAGACCTCTCTTCTCAAAACATATTGATGTGACTGTCAGTCATCTCATTGACATGCATATTAATGTATACAGTCATAAAATACAGATACATTAATATACATCTCATACACACACCCTCACAAGCCAAAAGTGAGACTACTGGATTACTAAATAGATCATTTTAGATCATCAGTTCTGTTTAAACTGGAAGCTTTCCTGTTTTCCTACAGATTAATGTGGAAAAACTTTGCTTAAAAAATTGTCCCATTGCTTTTATTTTTCATTTTTCACTGACATAAGGATAAAGGTGAACAGGAGGTGCAGAAAACCCACTCTGAAACCAGGTCTAGTTGTAACACCATGTATTAAACCTAACTTAAGTGGCTTTCCAAAACTGTCCCAACAGAGTCACAGCACAAACACAACTGCTGGTCAACCACAAATATTTACCTTGAAACAGGTAAATATTCTGATTCTGATAGATAAAACAGCACACAAATCCACTCTGGTAGGGACCAGTACAGCAGAACCTGCCAAATGATGGGTTTGGCACCTAGTTAGTGACACTGGGACCAGCCCAGGACATGCCAGGCCCTGGGCAGGAGGGCACCACTGCAGCTTGCACTTACTTGCAGGAGTTTCAACAGTGACCCTTGGATTCACTTCCCAACACTGACCCCCTGGGTCTGTTTCCTAGCACAAGACCCTTGGATTCACCTCCCAACACTGACCCCCAGGTTCACTTCCCAACACTGACCCTTGGATTCACCTACCAACACTGATCCTTAGATTCACTTCCCAACACTGCCCCTTGGATTCACCTACCAACACTGACCCTTGGATTCACCTACCAACACTGATCCTTAGATTCACTTCCCAACACTGCCCCTTGGATTCACCTACCAACACTGACCCTTGGATTCACCTACCAACACTGATCCTTAGATTCACTTCCCAACACTGCCCCTTGGATTCACCTACCAACACTGACCCTTGGATTCACCTACCAACACTGATCCTTAGATTCACTTCCCAACACTGCCCCTTGGATTCACCTACCAACACTGACCCTTGGATTCACCTACCAACACTGATCCTTAGATTCACTTCCCAACACTGCCCCTTGGATTCACCTACCAACACTGACCCTTGGATTCACCTACCAACACTGATCCTTAGATTCACTTCCCAACACTGCCCCTTGGATTCACCTACCAACACTGACCCTTGGATTCACCTACCAACACTGATCCTTAGATTCACTTCCCAACACTGCCCCTTGGATTCACCTACCAACACTGACCCTTGGATTCACCTACCAACACTGATCCTTAGATTCACTTCCCAACACTGCCCCTT
This sequence comes from Acanthisitta chloris, assembly GCF_000695815.1. Classification (NCBI taxonomy): domain Eukaryota; kingdom Metazoa; phylum Chordata; class Aves; order Passeriformes; family Acanthisittidae; genus Acanthisitta; species Acanthisitta chloris. The sequence continues at coordinate 51,938 of NW_008674304.1, forward strand.
GGATTCACCTACCAACACTGACCCTTGGATTCACCTACCAACACTGATCCTTAGATTCACTTCCCAACACTGCCCCTTGGATTCACCTACCAACACTGACCCTTGGATTCACCTACCAACACTGATCCTTAGATTCACTTCCCAACACTGCCCCTTGGATTCACCTACCAACACTGACCCTTGGATTCACCTACCAACACTGATCCTTAGATTCACTTCCCAACACTGCCCCTTGGATTCACCTACCAACACTGACCCTTGGATTCACCTACCAACACTGATCCTTAGATTCATCTCCCAACACTGACGCCCAGGTTCACTTCCCAACACTGATCCTTAGATTCATCTCCCAACACTGAGCCTCAGCTCTGCTTCCTAACACTGACCCCAAGTGTTCACACTTCCCAACACCGACCCTTGGATTAATTTCCCAACACCCTCAGGTTCACTTCCCAGCACAAGACTCCGGGTCTGCTTCGCAGCAGAGACCCTCGGATTCACTTCCTAACACAGAACCCCTGGGTCTCCTCTGCTTCCCAGCACAGCTCCCTGAATTCACTTCCCAACACAGGACCCCTCAGTCTGCTTCCCAGCCCTGACCCCCAGGTTCACTGCCCAACACAGGACCCCTGGGTCTCCTCTGCTTCCCAACACTGATCCTTGGATTCACTTCCCAACAGAGATTCCTCAGGGGTTCCCTTTTGCTGCAGGTGAGCGAAGGCTTCGTGACTGAAGGCTTTAAGTGCGAGTTACACACCCTCAGGCTCTGCACCCGAGCAGCTTTAGGGGAACAGCAGCGCACACCAACCCCTCCGCACCGCGCTCCCACCCGCTGCTACGGGA
>NW_008674305.1:0-38458 GCF_000695815.1 Acanthisitta chloris
AATAAATTCCAGTTTTAAAAAGGGAATTCTGTACGGAACAATGTTTTTTAGCTTTATTTACAATGGCACTGAGAAAATTAGAGAACACTTTCTCTTAGTATGCACCAAGAGATAAACACATAAATATAAGAACAGCACTTGTTGTGAAGAGCACATAAAATATAATTAAAGCTTTGGGAGTATACAGTCAGCAAACTGATTGCTTAAATCTTAGTGTTTGTCCTGCTATATGCTATGTAGATGAGTTTCATAGTGAATAGGACATGTTTCAAGGAGAAAAAGAAAAACTGGATGAAATATAAAAATGTGTGGGAGTATGTATTTTTGATGGATTGAATTAATTATATTTGAAGATGACAAGGATGGGTCAGTGTAATTAACTAAATTTATACGAAAATTTCTGATGCAAAAATTGCCACAATTTTGGCATGTCTGATAATAGACATCATAAAAACATTTAAATAACTAATAAATTAGAAAAGAAACTGTTATTAGAAATCATTCAGTGCAAATAACTATGAAGTAGAGGCATACATGTTGTAAAATTTGCTGACTGCCGTTAACTCAAAAGTGGAGCTAAACCCAGGAAACACTTACTCCTCCAAAATGTCTTATGCAATTGATAGATTGGTTTTTTCCTTTTTCTTTTATGCAATCTGTACCTATGTGCTAAGTAAGTAAAAAGACTAGTAATTTCTCATATTGAGTAAGGCAAGCTTTATGCTTTACTACCTAAATATGTATTCGAGTATGTCGTGTCTCAGGGCCAGAATTTGAATGGATTGATTTCTTGCCTGTACTGATACTGCTTAAAATATTGTTCATTAACAGCCTCTGACATTATCTCTGAATTGCAAAGCTGTCAAATATGATTGAACTATACAAGCAAGCAGAAAGACAAGGATAAACAGAAAAAAAATATTTATTTGCTTTTTTATTTCTTACAGGCTGAAGAAGAACATTTTATATGATTAGTGAGCTGTTGTATTATTACCTAGGTAGGGGTGTCTTCTTTCAGATAACTTCTGATATCAGAAAGTGAAAAAGAGTAACTAGAAGGAGTGTTTATTTTGTTCTATCTCCATAATGCACAGAGAAAAAATGAAAAAGACAACAGTGCCAGGAGCAGGTTAAAACTGAAGCTTGACCAGATGAACTCAGAGAACTTATTGAGTATCCGTGTATGGAATGATTAGAATTTGATGTGACTATTACCATTGTCTTCTGTGATTTTAACTATTTTTGTTTTATTTGATTCTGTTTTGTTTTCTTTTATTTCTTTTTTTTTTTTTTTATTTACTTTTTTAACTGGTTGGTTTTGGAGGTTTTTGGTAGCTTTTGTTAGCTTGCTTGTTTTGGTTTGGTTTTCAGGCTAGTAGTCTATGGTATTGTGTTACAAAATTGTGACTCACAATCACTGAGATATAGAAAAAGAAAATGTATGACAAATCAAAAAGAGACAATTATGTTGATAGCCTGTCATATAGTAAAATGAAATCCATTACCACTTGTGCCTGGACAGTATAGGTCTGAACTTCAAGGTACTTTATCATGAAGACATCTTCTGATAACCCTGCAAAGTAAACACAAAACCAGCCTAGGATACTCTAACAGTGCTTGAAGAATATTTGTTGGAAAATATTTATACTAAAGCTTAGAAGGCCTAAACAGCAACTGATGTCTTTTAAATTCACTGTAGATAATTTCTGCATTGTTGAAGGAAAATAAAACCTCTTGCAAAATCTTACACTACATCGATGTTTCTATTGTCAGTTTAATTCACAGTTGATGACTGTGAAAAAACTAAATGACAAAGGGGAAAGAGAAATTTTTGTTAATGTTTGAAAGAACAGAGAATTAATATTTAGTACATTTAGATTATTTGGCAGTAGAGGGGCACATATCTAACACTGTGCATCTACAATATGCTGGACATTCTCAGGAATGATGCTATACATATTTTTTTGGTCAAGAGAAACCAAAAAAGAGTAGTTAGAACAGGAATGGCACTTTAACTTTCTTTTAAGTGCCTCCTATTTAATCAGTTCCATTATTTAAGTATTTGGATAAAAAGTGATCCTAACATCTCTACTAGCAGCTGCTATTTCATGTGAAACATTATTTAAGTTGACAGCTTTAACTGAAATTGGAGTTTACCATGGGATGCTGTTCTCTTTGAATAAGATGAACCTAATCCATTTCAAGGAAGAGAGAAGTGCATGCTAAAGTATAGTGTAAATCAAGTATATAGCTCATTGTAGCAATTGCAAGCATCTGTCTAATCTGTCTGTCTGTCTGCCTACTGCATTTCATGCTTTGTTGTAATGATGCCAGGGTGTTCTGTAAATAAGAATATGCCTGCTTCATAAAAATAAGAAAAAAAAATAATTCTGTTGTCACATATTTTTCACTGCAGAAAGGAAAAGTTATCAATGAAGCAAGGTCTTACGTATAATTCCTTAAGAATGTTGTATTTATGAGCTGGAGGTGCTGACCACTGTATGGTATTACCTAGTCATATTTTATGCTTGATTTGTACAGTTCTGTTTACCCTGTTTATACATTGAACATTACACATTTTTCTGCTCTTTTTATCTTTTCCAGATTCCATAACTGCGGATTGTCTGGAAAGCATTGCAATTGGGATAGTCTAATTAATATTTATAATTGCACAATTCCTAGGCAAACAAACTTGCGAAGAGTGGAAGTAACTTCTTAGCTTTAACAAAGTGAGTAGGTACTCAATAAACTAATTTTCTGATAAACACCATTCTTATTCCACTAGATCTTTGAGCAATTCAGATAGATATACAACATTTTAAAACAAACACAAACATGTGTCATTCATTGCATGAGATAAAACCCTGGATTCTTGTGGGAACCTCATCATGACTGTTGATGACGTGATAGATAGCATTGCAAATGTAGGTGAGCTGGATAATCGACATGCTCTGTACAACAACTCTGGGACTCTGCAGAGATAGACTTAGGCCCATGTTCACCTCACAGTTGCTACTGAACATCAAACCAGTTAATGCCAGTTGTACCTCTCATCTCCTGAGAGTATTGACCCAGCTGTGGTGGTAATGAAGCACTTGACAGGTTACTGATGATAGATATGGCAGAACTAGTTAATTTTAATGCTACCTTGTCTACCTGTCTTTTGCATTATTTCTGTGGGCCAACAGGAAGCAACACCACACTTTCCCTTGTTTTCTGAAACTACTGTTCCTTTATTTGCTGGTTTCTTCAATCTAAAAGGTAAACCACACATAACGAATGTATCTGATTTCTGCTCTCTATCAGTCATCTTAGTTTAAGTAAAAGATATGTATACATATATTCGAGGGCAGGTATTGTGACATCTACTCATATTAAAGCTTCATTACTATTCTGGTTCTGAATTTGTTTTATATTTATATTTCATCATTTATGCACCCTTTTACTTGGTCTCTGTTAATGTTATTGAGGTAGATTTTCAGTGAGGACACTTTTAATTTTGCAAAAATCAAAATAACCTAATGTAAAACAGTAACCATTACCCATGAATTGTTCTCATTCATAATTCACAGGAGCTACTTCTTAACAAACGATCTGTTCCTATAGAGTTCTAATTTAAGGATAAATTTTCCATTCAATTAAGTGTTCTGAAAGAAGTATTATTTTACATATAAATCCACTAATTCATTGTAACTGCTAGTGCAGAACATTAAATTATATATATTGTCTTTTATTTGTCCAAACAAAGCACAAAGTGCTTCTTTCTTTTTGTGTTCAAACAAAACACACAAAATATTAAAGATTTACAACTATTTTTGAGGGAAAGTTAAACTGAATTACTAATAACATGAGTTTATTACTGAATTATTAGTTTCAAAGAGAAAACTAGAAGCATACAATAAAAAATGCAAGAGCACACTTGTGATTTATATTAAAACAGGCCTTTAAAACAGGTATTTAGAATCTGACTTACTAGAATTAACAGAAGTTTTTTTCACTGTAGTAGGTTTAAAGCCTCTGCTGTTTTCCTATGTAAGTTCTGGACTTTTGGGCATTGCACCTCTGGGAAAAGTTTGTTCATTGTCAAAAGTTTAAAATCCTTAACTTGCTTCTTCATTGTTTTGCTGAACAATTGAAGGGTTTATACTTATGGGTTTTTTCAAACAATTTTTATTAATATATTGGTTGTTTATTATTTTTCATGATCCCACTGTTTAAAATAAAACATTAAATTTTTTCAGATTATTTGTGCTCATTTCTTATATCTCCAAGACGGTAATCATGCTTTGGATGCCCATTTCGAAGTATATTAAAAATTAGATAGGAGATTCTATCCTAAACTAATGTCTCATTCATGTAATGAATTACATGACTTCAGAGCAAGAGAATTTCAACTGTCCAGCAGAAAACCGAAATAAGAGTAAGAAAATTAGTTATATCCACAGCATGTTTTCATAAATAGTGGCAATGTACACAGGATTACAAGAAGCATGGGAAAGGATCCTGTGTATTCATTGTGGTCAAAATGAACTTTTTTTTTGCTAGAAAGTAATGGGGAACAAAAGTCTGTGCAAAACCTATGTCCTGGTGTAAAATCTTGTGAGAACTATTGACCATATGTGTCTGTACAGTCTTGAGCAGCATATTAGTAATCCTCCTCTGCAGCTCATAAACCTGACAATTGATGTAATAGTATGGATTTGAATTTACTGATATATCTTGCCTTTTTTTTTTATGCATGTAACTTCAAACTGATACCTACAGAAGAGGATAAAGAAACAAAGAAATTCACTTTCAAACCGTAGATATTCCTCACATATCCTCACATATCAGCAGAATCACTTCTGTAACTTTGAGGCTGATATTTTTTCTGTGTTTATTATAAAGCACTATTTTTTTCGACCTTAGAGGTTATTCTCAAATAAATAAGTGAGTTCCATGAGAAAACAGGCCCTTCAGAAGCTCTGAAATAAAAGACAGAAGATTAAGGAAAACCTCAGCTCTGTGAAACATGTTTTGCCAAGGCTAAGCAAACAGGACAGTCAGGTTCCCTGCATTCAAACTTGTTTATGAGTTTTGAAAGGCCTCATACAGTGCATCAGAACTAAAACTTCCGTTTAACACAAAAAATAATTTTATCATAAGTTTGAATCCAAGTGAGAGTCACGCACTTACCTGGACCTAGGTAATCAAGTTTGGTTGTACTGTATTTTAATTGAGAATACAACACAGGAAACTGAAAATCACATATTTATTATTATGATCCATGTTATGAAGGAATTTGTCACCCTCATTGGTTATACAAGTGAGAAAAATCAGCCAAAGTCTATGCCTGCACCTGGAAACAAGGCAGTGCCTGTTTGTGAGCTGCCACCTGATGTGGAAGAAGTAGTTTGTTGATACACATGCAAGGCATTGCAAGCCTGGTGGCCTAGTTCCCTGGGGATGATCCCAAGCATATTTGATTTACTAGGTGTAAGTAGGTTCAGGGCTAAGGACATGTTTTCTTAATAAATATTAAACTAGAAAATGGCCAGACAAAGTCAAAGACAGGCTTTGCTCTCCTTCCCCTCCTGTACCATTTGCTGTGACGCGGATGGTGGTTTGCAGAGACTAACAGTGAGGGGTACACTGTGGATATATTTGTTAAGTAGCTTGTGCTTCCTTAATTCACTGGCTAAATTATCACTGAAATAATTTTCTGGCACATACATAGGATTTATAGAAGAGATTCAACTTCGACTCAGTAGTTCTGTCTCTTTTCTTCCAATTAAAGAGACTCTTATAGAACTGCTTAAATGATGCAGAAAATAAAAGCCACATAGCATGATTACTTTTTCTATAGCTAAGACTTATTAAGAAACAAATATTACTTCAAAACTTCCTTCCCTGTATTTGGCTCTTGAGTACTTGCACAGCATACACAAAGATCCTAAAGGTTTTGTCTGATGCTTTGATGTCTCGTGTATTGAAATGAAACTTGCATAAAATTTTGTCCTAGGTAGTATAATTATTTTTCCCTTTGCTGTAGGGCAATATTTGTTTTCCTGTATGTCCATTCATATCTGAGCTGTTTGTCAATGAATGTAAGCCCATCAGTCAAGCCCTTGATTTGAAGCAAGTAGAAACTCTACATGTGAAATCTACATATTTATGGAAGAAAAAGAAATGGCAAAAAAAGGAGAAATAGAGACACCTCAGCTAGTGATTTAAGAAATCTAGATGTCTGAATTGCACTGAAAAAGATTTTTGAAACTTCATGTATGGCATATTTTAGTTTATAGTTTAAAATTACTCAACTGTTGTTTTGCTTTACTTTTTTCTGCTGCATTCTATAAACTGCTAAATGTCAGGAAGTACATATGTCCACAGCTATTGCATCACTTGTGTACAAAAATGCAATTTTATTTTAGTGTTTAAAGATTACTTTGAGGTTATTTCTTTTAATTGAAACAATACATTTTAATGTTACAAAGCTGCCACTAGTTTATTAAAAAAGGTAATATTATCCTGTAACAAGGATATTAGCTACATTGTGCTGTGCTATTCCTTCCCAATAGCAACAGAAAATGGGAGCTGGAAGTGACACTGTTCTTATTATGTTTACTGATTGCGTGATTCTGTTTCGAAATGTACCACAATAGCTGTTATGTTTTTACAGTCTCAGTTTTCATGATTATTAGATCATTGCATTTAGCTTAAAGCAATATAAGTTTGTATTAGGGAGAATGGGTGATCATCCCTCAACTCTGATCTTTGGGTTAATGAGAAGTTTCTCTAAGTAGCTGCTGTATCTCAAGATGGCACTGTGGTGTGTAATCTTTATCTCCATAAAATGACATTTAAAGTTTGTTTTACATAAGCAAGTAGAGTAACATTGTTTCTGCAGTGAGCAATAATTATCTGCCTCCTAGTTGAAAATACACACTGTGGGTAAATTGTGTTAATCTGGTAGCCTTTGTTTGCCAGATAAGTTAATTAAAAGATGAATGTTGAAAAACATGGCTGTCCACTGAGTTCTGATAGAGTAATATTATTACTTTACAATAAAGCATTCTAAACAAGCACACAAAAAAAGCTGGTTTTGCTCTGAAGATGTGGATAAACATTATGGAAACATAATACTTTTGCTGGTTTTATAAGAAAATGGAGCCATAAAAGGAAATACGTATTTGTTGTAATGGAATAAGAAATGCTTAAAACACTATGTACTCAGTTGGTGCTTATATGGGTTAATACAGGCATGAAATACTGACCCTCAAACATATATTTTTCACCTTGCAATTTTCTATATATGATACTGAATTACACATTAGGTATTATATATGTGTTTTTCCTTTCCTGCTTTAATTAATTCAGCTGTAAAAGTGATATTGCAGTCACTCCATTAATATTTTACCATTCAGAAAAGTTTATATTCAGTACTTATCTACCAGGACAACATTCACTGTGTGACAATTGCTTTCAATTTCAAAAACTGTTTGCATATATAGCATAGGACCCACTGACCTTGATCTGTTTTGAATTGCCTTTTCTATTCTACATAGAGTTGGAAGAAGGATGTAGCATGAACCAGCAGTCTTGAATTTCCCCATCTTACAGAAACTTCGCACAGTATCAGTTGCCTATTCTGCTATTAGGAGGAGAAATTAGGTTCAAAATTTATCTGGATAAGGTCTCTTTTATGTCTTTCTGTACAGGAATAATGAACCATTATAATATTAATCAGTAGTTGCATTCAGTTTTACTTTCTCCTTTAAAAATTCATTTAGAATAATGTACTTTTCACCAACATTGCTTTATCAGTCTCAACAGTCAAGAAGGGGATTTACAACTTGGTATGGAACAAGGTATCTCATTGAACTATCTAGTGTTAACTTGCAAACAGACTGACGGGCATGTTTATGAAAAAGCCTGTTTAGCTTACACTCTCCACATATGTTTAATTTTGCATTCCTTTAAAAAACACCCTTTCTATAGATTGTTTAGAAATTGTTTGGTTTATTTATTTTATGATTTTCCCAGTAACTAATAGAATTGATATTGTTTGTCACTGACCTTTTGCATAAATTTAAAATAAATAGATTGCAGCACCGATGCATAATATATATAAGTAGCACTCCTGTTATGTGAGGTGGAATTCACAGTAATGATATAATTAATTGATCTGTATAACTCCACATGTGCTTCACAATGATTTGAAACCTAGTCATTTATATCCAAAGATATATTTTCTTTAAACTTCTGATAAGAAATAGCTTCACAATAAACATATTTGCTGATGTAAGGTATTTTTATAAGCTGTTAACTGCATGCATTTACTCTATAATAAGTTAACCTTTGTATGCATTTTGACTACTAGGAGGAGAAAAGTTGCAAATAGATTTGTATGGTAAAGATATCATTAGCTGCTTAGAGAATGGATAGCAACACTCATATATGCATGTTTTAGGAGGTCAAGTGTATTATAAGTGGTGCACCATAAAGAAAGATGCATATAATAGGATTGAATATAGTGTGGATGGAAAGCAAACTGAAAATTTCAACTAGTTTACTTATAGAGAGAAATAAATCTGGACTGTTGTTGTCAATGCAGTTTGCAATAGTGGCTTAAGGTTTCAATATAACACTTTTATTTTGACAAAATGAGATATTTTTTCCTTCTCTGAATTTCTCAAGATATATACTTCAAAGATGGAAATAGCTCCCTAAAGTTGTTTTCTATGTCAACAGTTTTTTCAGGTTCTTTAGCTGTCATCTTGCTAGGCTGGCTAAAATTAAAACAATAATTCCAACTCACTCTGTTTCAGCCCTAAGTGAAAAAAAACTCCAACATAACAAGCAAATCCAAACCAACTAACCAAAAACCCTGCTCATTTATTAGACTGGGTAACTTCTTTCTATTTTATTGAACAGGCATCACCAAACCTTGCAAAAGCTGCTGAGGTGCTAGGGCATGCATTAAATCCTTGATTGCCTAAGAGATGCTGCACAGTGAATTACCTAATGAAGGGCCTTGAGAAAGGAAATGGTACATCACAGTCCTCCAATTAAGGTTATGGAAAAAACCTGTGATATCCTGTATGCTTGGTAAGTGCAGGAATATGTAAATCTCACACAGTTTTTTAATGCCAGCTCCCTCACATGGCACATAAATTTGCTATAAAGTCCTAGGGTTTTGGTTGAAAGCTTTGAGTATATTTGGAAACATACATGGAAAAATTCTAAATATTATTTCCAAGTATATTAGCAGATAACATTTTTATTTGGATTAAAATGCAGTTGTACATTTGAAATACCAGAAGGCACACAAGTAGTTATCCCTGGAAATACCTGTACAAATCATAATTGCCTTAGTATTACTTGCTGTTTGGTGAAGTGTAGCAACAGCATTGTCCTGGAGTAATGGAGTTATTCTTTGTGTAAACCAAATTCCAGATCTCAGTTTATATCTTTTTTAAAAATATATATGTTAAAAATACTAATAATTAACAAAATAGAAATTGCAGGATTAAGCAGCATAATCAAGATTCACCAGAAGGCAAGAAGACGACCTGGTTCCTTAGGCAAGGATTTGAGATTCAGAGCCGAATGTTTTAGTTCATTTAGTAATAAAATAATAGAAATACATGCATGCTGTATGTAATGTCCTATAGAACTCCGCTATATATTCCAGTGGCTGTGGTGTTAGCTACAGTGTCAGCCTTTTTTATCCTGGTCACCTATTTCTTCTCTCTTTGAGCAAAACTTATGTGAGATTGGTTTGTGGTTTCTTTCCTCCTGTAAAACACTAGAGCTTCAGGTGGGTCCTTCAAATGATCTTTAGTATGTCAAGACAACATCTGTAAGTGTTATTCTGCAGGAACATTGCAATCTGAGCCCAAATCCTGATCAAGGTGGTAAACCTGTATTATAGGAATAGAAAGAATCCTTAAATATATATTTTACTAAGTTAATGAAAGGATCACAATATTACTATTTTTACTTGTAAGGAAAGAATTGAATAAAACCCCAAACTATAATCCTAGCAAATTCAGCATCCATTAACTTCATTTATTTTACTAATTCTATGAAGTTATCTACATAAAAGCCTTTCTTCAACTTCGGTGATAATACTCCTGTGCAAAGGAGATAGAAGGTGTCTTGCTTCTGAACCAGTAACTGTCTAGAAATCACTTTCCTCTGATGAGCTTGGCTCATTAGAAGCTAATTGTAATACTAACACACACCTGCATCCCAAAGTTACCTGCTTCTAAGGTACATCCACCCTTCACTGAGTATGCACTCTGTATTTTATTGACTTTAAGATTGAAAGTGAGAGAATTTTACACCAACTAGTAACAAAGGTAAATATGAATAGAGCCACTCAAGCTTCACCTAAACATACAATAGTATAAAAATAAGTTAAGAATGAGAAGAAGTTAGGGAAGTTTGCCTCATAGCCTCTGGGATTAGTTGACAGTCTGAACCCATGTTTTCCCCTTTAGGGATGCCTACTGGGTAAGAACCATACCCTATGACTACTGATTGATTATCTTGAGCTAGCTTTTATTGGTCTCTATTGCTTTGAATATGTTTTTGCAGTCAGATATTGTCACCAGCAATCCTTGAACCTTAACTTGTCACAATTTTCTGTTATATTAGTAAAGAGTGTTATTCCGTAAGCTGTTAGTCTAAGTCCTTCATGGGCACTAGCAGTCACTGGCAGTGGGTAACATGCACAAATAAAGTGGGGAGTCCCACAAGAGGTCTATCATCTGCTGTTGGCATGTGTCCCTGAGCAAGTTAGTCAAACTACCCTCTAGTCCAGCAGACTGTTCAGTGAAGCGTCCCTATAATGGGACACTGACAGACTGGTCAGGCACAAGGGTCTTGGCTTTCTCAGAGTGCTGACAGCCTAGTCAAACACTCAGAGTTGAGGAAATCTTCCTTCTTGCAAGTGACAAACGGTAACTACTAAGTGTTCTCTTATGTCAGGTTCCAGATGGCATTACTTGATGTACTAAGCTTATTCTTCTCACAGTAGAACAAACTCTAGAAACAATTTTTATGTACAGTAGCAAATGATCTGAAAAGCAAAAAAATATTGGCCACACTTTCTAAAGCTTATCTGCGTACTGAGAAAACATAAGCTACAATGAGTTTCAATCATGGTCAATATCAGGAAAAGTCAGGTAAGGACTTAAAAACAAATACATCGAGTTCAGGTATAGCTTCAAGGACTCAATTGATGTCTCTGACAAGCAATTACAAGTCCACACAGTTATCCAAAATCACATAAAGTAAACTAAGTGATAGATAATAAAAGCTTAGCTATCCAAGAAGCAGCTAATTTGCCAGATGTATCCCAAAATAAGATAATCTTCTACTTGCATTTAAGAAGTAGATAAAAGTGTTAGACCACTTAGGTAAGAATAATAAGACGGCAGAAAATTAAACTTGACAAAAATATATTGGAGTCTCAGTGACTGATGAGATGTTGAAATACCTAAATAACTTAGGCGTAAAAAAAAAAAAAGAATGTTCATATAAAGATTTTAGTAATAATTGTCCTTCAAAACAGCTAGAGAACTAGTAGGCAGGCAGTTCACAGCAAATAGCACTAAGATATTCTCTCTACACCACAGCATTTATATGCAAGCCACAAACCTAGAGCACGGAGGGAAAAAAACTAAGCCAAACAAAAATAAACCCTAGCAAAAAACCAGTGTTCTTTCCTTTTCTTTCTTTTTCTTTCCAGATTAATGTTTTGCTGACATAAAACATTCATAGTAATAGAAATACATGCTCGTCAGGAACTGTAAAATCATCAGTTATACTGTGTAGAGCAGCTAGATTATTGTTTATCAGGAATTAAATTAGTAGGTTTCTTTCTTAGTAAGTTGTCTTCTTTGCTAGAAATTTAATTAAACTTTTGTCATAGGTGAACTGGGTAAGTGAACTATTGTATGGTACAGGTAAGTTGAAAACAAAAAAAAAAAAAAAAAGAAAGGCTGTGTCATTTTCTACGTGTTTCAGTCCTAATTCATTGTATTCACGGAATTGATTAGTTGATTTTCAAGCTTCAGGTCTCTGATGTATTTTCACCACCACATGTGTATGTAATCTGATTTTGTGGGCTGTGAGCAGTCAACAGCTGTAAATTTTCTTCATCTGTTTAAAAGATAGCTATATGGATTACAAATTGTTTTACTTATTTTCCCACCATCTCCTTAGCTCATTCTTTAATCATTATTTATATTTGAATGTTTATTTACCTTTCAAAACAAGAGTTTTTAATGGCATGAGTATTCAAATAAGATGTAAAGACTAAAAGGTCACAGACCTACTCAGTATTCCTCCTTTGTCCCAGCTGGTCTTCCCAATATTTTAATTTCTTTCCACTCAGCTCGCTTACTTTTATCAAAGGCTCATTTCAGGTTTTTTCGTAGCTTCAGGTTTTTTTCAGTGTTTCCAGCACTGTAGGACCATTTAATGCCCTTTGTTACTCCAGGGCACTAAGTCGCTCTTTTGCTGTCTACTTTTCCTGTCTGCTGAAGGAGAAAATGTTGGTTCAACCCACTTAGTTTTGCAGGAGATAGGAGACTTTGTGCTCTTTACATGACTGAGTCAAGAGCAGAAACAATGGAGAAAAATAAGAGGGGTGGCATCAGACAAAATTCATACAGAAAGAAATGTTCTCTCCCTAATACCACAAAAGCCATAGTAGATTTTTTTTCATTTCATAAAGACAGCTGAAGCACCAAGGAAGCTTCTGTTGAGGCCATTCTATAATGGGAAAGCAACCTTGATAGCAATGATACTTTAGCTTTTTTGTCTTTGTTTTTTTTCTTTTCTGTTCAGCCAGCAGTGGGAAGTCAGAATCTGATCCAACCAACTACAGGGCCATATTCTCCTCTTAGTTACACAGCTCCAGGTAGTATGGGGGAATTCAACTTGATCTAACTCAGGAGCCCCAGTGCAAGTAAGAGGGGGTTTTGGACCACACCATTGGAATGAATTTTGGATTATGGCTGATAAAAGAGCAGCAAGGTAGAGTAATGAGTGGGAAATGCAGCTGAGGTTAAAAATATCTCATCTTTCTTTCTCCCTGCTCGTTACTGCTTCTCAAAAGCTGCTTATTCAGTGGTGCTCACTGATTTCTCTTGCAAGACTAGTGGTAGTGTTATTAGAGCTGCATTGCAAACATCCCAAACTATCTATTCCATTAAGTGACTTTGGTTATATTTGCTTACTTCAAGGGGATCAGTAAATAGCTTATATCCTCTAGTTGCTGTTGGTGTGAGCTCTGAGAAAATTCAATGCTAATTCCAAAGGCACTGACTGACAATATTTCACTTCTGAAATCCAAGGCATCAAAGCCAAAAATGGAGCAGCTGTTCCTGCTGGAACAACAGAAAAATAATATGAATCACAATGACTTTCAAATGCCTTCCTTCATTAAAATCATGCCTGCATGGTGTATTTTCCTACTTGAAGACTCTGCATCATTTAAAGATACATTTATTTATGCAATGTAATCTTTCAAGCATTTCAGAGTTTCTTTAATATCCCATCAGTACACTTACCCTGTTTAGAGTAATGAAGTTAATGCAGCTTTCTATCCAGATGAATGATAGGCAAACTCTTATTTGGGACACCAATTTGATTCCAGTTTAAGCCAAGTTTACTCTTGGTAAATATATAGATGATATCAGACCATACAGAACAGAACTGTAAATATGTACCACATGGTCAGTCGTACAGTGAAACAAACATTCCTGAAGAAAACTGCCCTTACTGTTCCTTAGCAAACTCCTAACTGAATAGTCAGGAGTTTGCTCAGATTTCCTTGGGTGAAATGGTGATTTAGAATTTTAATTGCTCTCAGTAATATTTGCAAGTGGTTCTGTGAATTTTCCAAAAAGAGAAGAAAACTCTAGTCTAAACTATTTCTCTGTACTTTCTGTATGAATGTATAATGAAGTGTTATCCATAGCTCCTGAAACTACTACAAAATAGTAGGCAGTGAAGGAAGGAAAGAAAGAAGAGAGGAAAAAGGAATATAAAGTCTTACCTATGTTTAATTTTGTGAGACTTATTTCATTCCAACAGGGTTTGTGAAACAATTCTATTTTATCAGCATCTACCTCAAACAATATTATCAGGTTTGTTTCATATGTTTAATCTACAGACATAAATGTATCATTAGAGTTGCGTTCCAACTTTAAATTGTAACTTGATGATTTTATATTTGCCTTTCTCATCTCAGTAGTTTTGAGTAAAAGTTACATATGGTTGGATTACCTGTCTCTGAAGAGACCTATACATTTCAATAACTGAAGTGGCTGCAAAATAGCATGCCTAGACAAATCTTTTCTACACTCAGCCGCAAAACTCTTGTTGATTTCATAAGTGTTGAGGTTCCTCCCCTAGAGGTTAGTGCCTCTGTGGTATCCTTGAAAATGCTTAAGAAGCCACTACCCAGTACATTTCATTCCTCTCCAGAGCTGCTAACAAGTTACTTTCCACACCTATCCTGGAATGTAGCATTGACAGTGTGAGCACAACTGGTATGTTTCATCATGACACAGGTCAGTTTAAATCCCATTAGAGATAGCAGTCACTTCCAGTGGAGGTGAAAGAAGCTAACAGCAGTATAGCAAATCAATCACAAGCATTTGTCTGACAGTAAACAGCTCACACTATTGATTACAATACCTCTACTGAGAAGGTAGCAACTCGCTGCTCAATGGCAGTAGTTTCTTAAAACACTAAGAATGTAAGTCCTCTGTGTGATCTCCTTAAAGGTGGCAGATGAGGGTAGGCAGACCTTCAGGGAAAGTAAAAAGTTACAGTCCAGTCTTATGATTCAAGAATGTATTTATATAGGGCAATACATTAATGTCCTCTGTCTCACTGGATCCTCAGCTTATGAATTTTGGTGCATTTACTCACTAATAATACACTGATTTCTTCTCCTGAGGATTTTCTTGCTTATTTACTATTAATAAATAAATAAACAAATGTGTCTACTTCCTGGTCCACTTTTCCTCTCACTATCTCTACTATGGTTCCTCAGCAGCTACTTCATCTAGCTGGTTCTGTTGAGTACTATCTGAGGCATTTAACCAATTCAGGCACAGAGGTTCAGCATAGAGGGGAGATGTGCCTGGGAATTTGTTCAAGATGGTTTGTACACTCTGAAGGAATTCACCAAATGCTTACTTATACTAACAGTAAGGTGTCATGAAAGCTTGAAGGCATCATTCTTTTTTAATCAATACTAAAATTTTATGAGGATTATGATTGTCTTCAAAGCCTAATAATTATCGTTTCCTTCACATTCTTGTTCTAGCCACTCACTGTTTCTCAGCCATTCCCTCAGCTTTGATCCAGATGTCTTTCAGGAATTCTATTCTGTTTCCGTAGACAAAATCTGAAATTAAAATACAGTCCTTAAAATCTGAAGCAACCCTGTACTGAGTCCAGATCTGTAGGCAATTTATATACTGGTCTTGCTCATTGCAGATTTCACAAATTTGCTGGCCTGAGACACCTAAATTCTTACAGGATATCATACAGTGTTCTAACAGTAAATGTCATTTTCCCTATTTTAGATTTTAAGACGGTTATGATAACTTTGGCTTTAATGCAAATCACTAATATGCACAAGTGATTGCAAGTATGGAACTGGCATAGTGGTTTTGCCTTAGAAACAGTGTAAACTAGATGCTGATCTGCACTTTAAATATCCCTCTTAAGGAGGACTGTGCCATAGCTAGGTTCACATTCAATATTATTTAGTTATATAAATAGTGGCATTAAGAACACTGGTATTGCCCATGTACTGAGCTATGCATGAGGAACATGGGTGAAGGTAGTACAGTCTGACTCTGGCTTATACTCTTGAATGGTTGCTTGAAATTAGTAAAACAAAGTCAAGCCACTAATTTCTTTGGAATTAAATCTAAACATCCTTCTACTTGAGCAAGTTCTCCTGTTAACTTTCTAGCAAAATAGGTTCCCAATGTCAATGTTTTTCTCTTTTGTTGCATATTATGTCCAGAAACTAAACTTCACTCTAATTCATATGATAATGGATTAATTTTAAAGTCAAACATATGGTCCATTTGCTTTATGTGCATGAAATAACCCATCACATGATTAAACTTGGAGATTACATTTCTGGTTATTGGACACGTAAGAGTGAATCAATAAATTCTGAATAGAATCAAGAATGCTCAATGTTAAAAAAAAAATAGAAAAAATTAACAGTTCAATCTGCCCTTGTCCTTTTCATTGTCCAATTTTCTGAAGTGAACCAGTTTCCATGTTTGAAATGTAATATCAAACTCTGCATGTTTATTACATATACGCTTTGTATAAAGTCAGCATTTCTAAGAAGGGATTTTTTTGTGTTGTTTTAAAGTATTTCATCAAATAAATAATATTTAGGTCTTGAGCATTTTTATACTTTAAAATTTCTTATATCTACTTTATTACAATAAGACATCAATTAGAAGTCATATGAACTCCACTTAAAATTGTTGACAGTTCAGATCATCCACTTCCTAATTATTTCTTGTATATTTCTGTGTAAGGTGAGCTACTCCTATGCAGGACAAAAAGTCACTGGCACAGAATATGGAAGAGTGCAGTGTGCAGTTGCAAAACTGTATGTAAATGAGAAAGTGCTGGATAGACAGCAAGTTCAGAGGGAACTGCTGCAGTGTCCTGATCCTTCAGGTGCAAAGTTAACCTTGTTACATGTGTCTCTTGCAATTTCTACTAAGTGCGTAATCTACATTAGAACTGTAAATGGACATAATTAGTACCTTCTTAAGTTTACTTATATTCTAAGCTAGCAAGGTAGCAATAAGTAATTTTTATTAGTTTAACAGGTATGGGAAAAAAATCTCAAACTTGCTCACCCTGAAAAACACTGAACATTTCTTTAAATGTCATTCTTCTGTAACAAATTCATCTTATGAAAGAAGCCAACTCAAGAGGAAAAAAATTGGTATTTCCCTTGGTAAGACAGTCAGAGATGAACACTTACAAGTGAATTTGTCTACTACCATTATCTTCTGCTCCTGCATACTTGCAGAACAAGCAGTCAAAACAGAGAAAAAAGACGTGCAATTCTTTTTACTTTTTTTTAACACCAGAGTCAGGCTAGAGCTATTTAATCACAAGGTGTTCCAGTGGCCAGCTTTGCAGAAATGAATGCAAAGTCCTGCACTGCCAGGCTGTCAATGAAGCAGATAATCAGACATTATTCTTCTCAGCCTAGTCTTTAACTGAGCCTTTTGGGCAACAAAAATAAATTCAGCTGCATATGTTTCATTCTTTCTTATTTATTGCTTCTCTGTTCTGTCTTAGTTTTGTTATCATAGTTTTCTCTTTCTTTTTAGTCTAAAGATATCCTCACTTTGTCCTTTGCTTCTTCTCTAGCTAAACACATTTTAAAAAAAAAAGAAGTCATGAGCTGATTTATTTTCATTTTTAGAGTTTTCATCACAGAGAGATGATGGCTGTAAAACCATTTTGTATCTTGGTGTCGTACCTCTTCTGAGAACACAGTAAGCTATTGTTTCTGTGTATCTTTTGACGCTAAGTTAACATATTGACAATTAAGTGTGTCTTTGGTCTGAGAGCTTTAGAAGTAAACCAGCCTTTAAAGGTAATTGGGAAAGCACTATGTAAGCAAAGTAACTAGCATGATTTACTGCTATGTCAAATAATAAACATAGCTTTCTAAGATTTTATTTAATGAGAATGATTAGCATCTGTACCCAGACTTCTACAAAGGTACCTTGTACCTTGACTCAGACTTTATTTTTTATCAACCTTTTTTTTATCTTTGGCCTCTGTTTCAAAGTTTCAGCTTTATTTGATGGTGTCCACTGCTGCAATTAGCTTGGGCATTTTATGTACCAGTGCATATCATCTTGATACAAGAGATCTCTTGGTCTTGAGGCATAACAAAGGTCAGTCTAGAAGTTTGATTAGATAAAAGCAATCCAAGGCTCTAGTCACAGTATAACTGTACACAGATGCACCAATATAACTCCAGTTTATGATCTACCCTGTGACAATAACAAGTTATGGTGTTCACCAACCACAGATGGAGAAGATTTTCCAAGATGGGATTCCATCATGTTCCTCCTCACTATTGAGGAAGTTGAGATTGTTGAAGAGCCTTCTTACCACTTTTAATACATATTTCAGTAGCAGAAATGTATTCTACAGGTTAGTTGGTTAGGCATGTTCTTGCTAAGTCACTGTGATATTCACGGGTATTTGGGAGTTCCAGGGGTACTGATAGGAACACTTAATTTCAATGTGTCCCTCATACCTTTTGGTGTGTGTGTGTAAACTCTGCCAGATACATCTCTTGTGTCGCATATCTGGTTTGTTTAGAAGCCTCCACTTTTTGTATATATAAAGTAGAAACATTATTTCACTTGGTGAATAAGAAAGACTTAGGATAATATATCTTCACTGGACTTCCTTAAGCTAGCAGTGAGAGAAAGTACCCATACATACAGCTATCTATTCAGATGGGCTTTGTGTTTGTTTTTAAGACTATGGATTTTGTGAAGGAGGCAAACAGCAATTTGGTGTGTAAGGGCAGAAATTAAATTCTTAAAGTGAATAGGTAACTTTACATGTATAAAGGCTTCTGAGTCACAGCTGATATTATCTAAAGAGTAAAGTAGTGTTGTTGTTCTTATTGCTAGAGCATCAGCAGTGTGATTCTCATAGTTCCTCAAAATAAAATAATTGAAGCAATTTATCCTCAAGACATATGCTATATAACTCTATCCATTATTGTTGTAGTGAAGTATAGAAAATAAGGCTTTGTATTAGTTTCAACAGCACAACCCAGTACATAAGGGAATGATAAAAATTATGATCCTTCTTTTTCTGAGACTAAGGATCCCATTCTGCCCAGAAATGATTTTTGACTTATCTGTTTACCCTGGAAACCAGAGTGTTCAACTAAGATCAGGCTGACTGGACCATATAATGTAAAGCAGATGACAGTATTTACAAGGTTTTTTCCCCATATTTACTGTATGATATTATCTTAGTAGAAGGGGTCGAATTAACATTTCAGCTATGTAGCGATATTTGTGTTTTTAGTCCAGAATATGAATACACTAACAAGGGAATTACTTCACTAGTTTATTGTTTTTAAACCACTGCAGCAATCTGGAACTGTACATTATATTATAAGCTAAATAAAAATCAAAAAAGGATACAAAAACAAATTTGTCATTACTATTATTTTAGTTCTATCTGGCCCTTTTTCAGTTCCATCAGGAACAAGTCAATTTGACCAAGATGGTTGTGGATGAAAATTATTTCTTGACAAAGGAGAAAGACTTGAATGAATGAGACAGCGAGACGGGGTGATAGAGCATCTACATGAAGAAATGGGAAAATTCACTACAATGTGGAAGCTGTATGTGCACTCAGGGATATGAGAAGGATTGATTGGGTGAGAGGCGGAAGGTAGGACAGAAGAGGAAGTCAGGGATTAATAGAGGGCAATAAATTGTTTCTGTTTTAATGGTGTGTGTGAGGAGAATGGAGGCTCAGGTGAAATAGCAATCTGAAGAATCACATGCAGCTGTCAATGTGATGAGCTTTATGAATAGAAAATATATTGCTTGTTATCATGGGTGTTGTTGTTTGAGTGCCTGTGCACTTTGCACAGATGAATTGTTCACATGAAAATCACTGACATACATAAGAATCTGTGAGCTAAAAAGCTGGTGTCATGCTGAAAAAGGTTATACTGAAATTCAGCCAGGCAGTTGGCGGTATTGATGAAAACACATCCTGTAATATCATACAAAACTCTTAGCAGAACTGAGTTTTGACACAACACATAGATTCTTAGACCCCTTATTCTTATCTCCACTAATGGCAAGGTGGTTGGTTATTGGTGTTAATCTTTGATGTGAATAGCTCAGGTCACCTATCTATAAGGATCGATCAACATGTCCATAGGATCCAAGAGCAGAATCCTAGATAAGGATTTCTCTGCAGAAAGAAACAAAAGAAATAGGTTAGACCTGAAAGCTATCAAAATCTCCCAACACATCAAGAAAGAGGAAAGGTGAACCACTCAGTTGTGCCAGTCTTCTGCAAAAGAGGTAAAATTGTCACTTTTTGTTTGAAGAGAAATGTGATGAGAAATACTTTTCAGAGACACAGAAAACTGAACTATGGCAATTATTCTATTTTGTTGCTATTTTGGAGTCAAGTAAATGGAAGCAATAGAAGCAGGGGTATAGTGTATTGTTAGATCTGAGACACAGTAAAAGAAGACAATTAGTGACACAGAATCTAGTTGGAGGGCTGTCATTAGTGGTATCCCCAGGGTTTCAACCTATTCATCCATAACTTGAACAAGGGGGCAGAGTGTCTTCTCAGCATGTTTGCTGATGACACAAAACTGGGAGGAGTAGCTGATACCGCAGGGGTGTGTGCTGCCCTTCAGAGGAACCTCGACAGGTTGGAGAGATGGACAAAGAAGAGCCAACTCTGAGATTCAACAAGGGCACGTTCAGGGTCCTGCACCTGGAGAAGAGTAACACTGAGCACCAGTACAGGTTTGGTACTGACCTGCCAGGGAGCAGCTCTGCAGAGAAGGACCTGGAGGTCCTAGTGGACGACTAACTGTCCATGAGTCAACAGTGTGCCTCTGTGGCTAAAAAGGCCAATGGAATCCTGGGATGCATTAAGAAGAGTATTGCCAGCAGGATGAGAGAGGTGATCCTGCCTTTCTACTAAGCTCTCATACTCCATACCTGGAGTATTGTGTCCAGTTCTGGTCTCCTCAGTGCAAGAGAGATATGAAGCTTTTTGAGTGGATACAGTGGAGGGCAGCAAAGATGATTAAGGGACTGGAGCACTTCACTTATGAGGAAAGACAGAAGGAGTTAGTCCTGTTCAGTCTTGAGAAGAGACAACTGAGGGGACCTCATTAGTGTATTCAAGTGCAGAACAGGAAGTGGCAATAGGATGAAGCCATATGCTTCTCAGTTGTGAAAACCAAGAAAACAAGAGGTAGTGGGCAAAAACTTATGTACAGGAAGTTCCACCTGAATATGATAACTTCTTTACTGTGTGAGTCACTGAGAACTGGAAAAGATTATCTAGAGAGGGATGTATTCTCTCTCACTCTAGGTACTCAAGAAACATCTGGATGCAATCTTGAGCCATGTACTCTAGGATGGCCCTGCTTGAGTAGAGAGGTTGAAACAGATGTCGTCCTTTCCAACCTGACTGATTCTGTGCAACTGGAAAAGATTATCTAGAGAGGGATGTATTCTCTCTCACTCTAGGTACTCAAGAAACATCTGGATGCAATCTTGAGCCATGTACTCTAGGATGGCCCTGCTTGAGTAGAGAGGTTGAAACAGATGTCGTCCTTTCCAACCTGACTGATTCTGTGCAATAGAAAATTATTTCTATTTACAGGTGATTTGAAAGAGGAACATGGATATAATTACAAACCCACTTTTAAGTATTTATTTTAGTGGATTTCTTTTACTGTTGAAGCTAGTTATGTCTTGGATTTCTTTTTCAAGTAGTTATTTCACACTAGCTTCTCTTCTGCAAAGTCATTTTCCTGTATTTTTGACTTTGTAACATATATTCTTGCCATGACAAAGACAATATTTTAACTTTATTTCCTTATTTTTTATACTGTAATAATGGTTTTCTGGGGAAAGCTATCTTCTCTACTTGAAAGACAGAATTTCTTGGTAGCTAGCAAATATTGGTCTTAGAAGCCAAACCAAAATTCTGACTTTGAATATTTGGATTGCAATTAACAACTCAGTGAAAAAAAATTTTGTTTTTCCATATGTAAAGCAATCGATCTAGTATGTCAGAAGGTTATATATTTGGTTGTCTGAATCAGAGATTTTTGTGCAGTTAAAATATCACTAAAAATGCAAGACCTTTCTCTCATTTTTTCCTTCTTTCTCTCTTTCACCCTCTTTTTTTCTTCTCTTTTTTTTCCTCCCTTTCTCTTCTTCTTTTCTCCCTCCTTTTCTCTTTCATCTTCTCTTTGCCAAGTGTCTGCCCCTGAAAACAGTAGTTTGAGCTGAAAGAGCTGAGGATGAGTGCAGTATAAAAGGAAAAGAAAGTGCAGAGAGAATGTTTGCATTCCTCCTATTGAAAAAATGTGGGGAAAGCAGATGAAAGAATGAAACAGTAGCTTGAAGGTCTGCAGCTCTACAGGTAAAGAACGGATGAACAAATTCCAGTTTATCTGGCAAGAAAGCAGTGGTTCTTTTATATTGAAACACTATATGCTGTTACTCCTGCAGTCTCTATGGTAACAATAACACAGAGAGAAAAGAAACATTGAGGAAAGGCTGATGGAACGAGCATGCTTACACTTTCTAAAATGGCTGGGGAATCTGAGTTTTGGGTGACTTGACTATAATAAATGAGTTTTGTTTTCTGAGTCTGCTTAGCATTCAGCTTCCATAAGTGGAGCTCTTCTGGGGTGTCTAAAGGTAGTGCAAATTAGCCTGAATCCCATGAAGCCACTAATAAGGGAAAACAATCATACTGACTGTCACTTGCTGATGACATTTTTTCAGTCTTATGTGGTATGCCTGAAAGGAAAGGTGACACATTTCACACAGCACTTCAAACAGATGAGCAAAACCCTTCGACTAAATCAAGAAACAGGTGATTTGTTTAGTAGTATGAAAACATGAGTAAGAGATTTATTTTCTTTTTTAAGTGAGTATGGTTGAAGACTGGCCTGAACTACTATACAGATACAGATGATAATCCATTCATAACTCCACGAGTTTGAAATTTGACATATAGAGTCCCATTTTTTATATACGAGTAATTTGGTTTTCAGTTTTGCTAAGAAAATCACACCCTGCAGATTCCTCTGGCAGCAGCAAGTAATCGACATACTTACAAATGTTGTATTTCTAAAAAATTAGAAGTTAAACAAAAGAAGATTCTTGCAAAACATAGAATCATAGAATCAACAGGATTGGAAAAGACCTCAAAGATCATTGAGTCCAACCCTACCGTCATTACTAGACCATGGCTCCAAGTGCCACATCCAGTCTCATCTTGAAAACCTCCAGGTACGATGAATCCACCACCTCCCCGGCAGCCCATTCCAATGCTTGATTATTCTCCCATAAAAGAATCTCTAATATCCAACCTAAACCTTCCTGGCAGTGCTTGAGTCTGTGCCCTCTTGTCCTACTGCTAGTTGCCTCGGAGAAGAGACCAACCCACACCTGACTACAACCTCCTTTCAGGTAGCTGTAGAGGGAGATAAAGTCTCTGACATTTTCCCTTATGCCATTTTTAGATTCCCTGCAAACGTTTTTGCATGCTTGAGATTCTCTTACAACACACTTCTGGCATGCAAGAAATGATGTAGCAGTTGCTGCTGAAAACGAACCTACTACAGAGGTGAAAAGTGCAGCAGCTGAACAAGGGCAGTAAGCAAAGAAGCACAGGAGTAATCACTACTGTGAAGGACAGAATTATTCACAGAAAATGCCAGCTGTTTTCTTTCTCATTGGCATATTAAACTCCTATTATACCACTCATAAGATGGACAAGGACATCTCTGACTAATTTTCAACAGTTTATATAAAGTTCAACAAGAAGATAGGTGAATCAAAAACCTTGTGCCTGAAAGACCATAATGGAGGCGACTAATGAAGCGCTTCATCAATAGCACATAGCAGCTTTATATATAAAAAAAAAAGGTTATTAAGAATAGTATGTGCTTTATTTTCAATAGCAGATTCAAATCTGTTCTAAAAATAAATAAAAAGTTCTTTCATCTTTCAATTTTGCATGTCTGTGTGCCTGTATTGAATGGTTCGTGTTTTCATTTCTGATTTATATGGAAGCCTAGTGATTCTGGATATGTATGAACAACATTTTCATCATTGCTGCCAAGACAATCCCTATTGGAGCCACAAAGTTGGTAAGAGGATTGGAGCCTCTCCCCTATGAAGACAGGCTGAGGAAGTTGGAGCTGTTCAGCCTGGAGAAGAGAAGGTTGCATGAACACCGCATTGCAGCCTTCCAATATCTGAAGAGGGCCTACAGGGAAGCCAGAGAGGGAGTATTTGCTAGGAACTGCAGTTGTAGGACAAGGGTCAATGGGTACAATTTGAAAGAAGGGAAATTTAATTAGATATCAGGAAAAAGTTTTTTATTGTGAGGGTGGTGAGACCCTGGAGCAGGTTGCCCAGGGAGGTAGTGGATGCCCCAACCCTGGCAGTGTTCCAAGCCAGATTGGAAAAAACTTCGAACTACCTGGTCTAGTGGGACGTGTCCATGCCCATGGCAAGGGGGGTTGGGACTAAATGATCTGTAAGGTCCATTCTCAGCCCTTTAACATTCTATGATATTTATGGCATTAATGAAAAAAACCAGTTTCTTTAGTTACAGCAAAATCCTCAGTGCTCAGACCTTCTCAGCTGTGTTTTGGGCTGCATATAAACATTCTAAGAGTTTGTCAGCACTGCAGATTTGATCTTGGTTGCTCCATTGTATAAAGAAGTCGTGCATTATTAGAAAACCAATCTTTGCATCATAGATGTGGATTTCATTTTGTCAGCATAACAGTAAGAACAGTTAAATAATCTGTTTATGACTGACATGATGCTTAAATTGAAACACTTGTCACCACAACCTTTTTAAAGGAAAACAGATCACCTTCTTACAGCAGAAATGGACAAATTAAGGGGATTGTCCTCAAATTTTACTGGGATTCTAGCTATCATATTATACTTCAAATCCTGAAGAAACAGAAAAGAGATTAAAAAATACCTGAAGGAAAATACATTAAGAAGAAGACATAAAAAGTCTCTCAAATAAGAAATCAAAACCAAAGAATTTAAATATGGAAGCAGTTAAGTAGTAACTGACCATTCAAGTGGAAATCTGCATGATGAAACCTTTCGATGATGTATCCGACAGACTTTAGTTGTATGCTATCAAATTAAATCCATTGTGCTAACCATATAATATAAAAGGGGTAACATAAATGTGCTTATTATTTCTCCTAGCAAACACTTCCACTGATTATTGTATCAGTATTAGCCAACCAGTTTTTTTTTAAAAAATGCGATTTATACTATATGCTTATTGGAATTTCAATTATATTCCAAAATGGTGTGCATTAAGCATTACCTAGCAGGTTTTTTGGAAATAAATAATTTTTGAGCTTCATATACTTTTAGATTGAAATAATGTGTGTGCAACACCTACTTGGAACACAGCCATCTCCAGTAATGAAATAGAGAGTAGGTGCTGTGCTGTCAGCTTAGCAGAGGCATTAGACAATATTATTGTTTTCTGCTTTTGTTCTATGTACAGATATGTCATTGTCCAAAATAGAAATAGATTTTCATTCTGATCTAACACTCTGATTTCCTAATAGTTCTAGAGAACTGTATGCTAAATATGCATCTTTACCATAAACTTTGGTGCTAAGGTCTCTAAAAAATGCTATTAATGTTTCAATCTGGCCTTTTACAGATTCATTTGATCAGTTTTACAGTACCTCATTTATAACACATCTGGGTGTACCCAGTGAGGCAGTGAACATTGTTCTAAGCACAAATATCCTTCCAAGATGCATTTACAGGGCCCAATAGCTCCATATTTTGTTTTCAAGTCTCCTGTTTAGTAACATGATCTGCACATTAGCTTGTCCAGGGCTGTATCTGGCTGAAACTAAACAGAGGAAGGGTAATGAGGATAGTTTTACCTATCCCCAACAGACACCAATAGCATTTTCTGTTACATTATCTGTTACAGAAAGTCATTAAACTCTTCCCTCATCCAAGCCAGTGTGCTGCCATTTACACCGTGTACTGGGAATGACATCTGACCCATATTGTCCTCAAAAGCATTCCATTGCATTGCCTGGCATGGACTAAAATCATAGCAAGAGAGTATTGTTGTTGTAATGCCTAAAGATGTGTGGTGGTCTCCCACAGCTTCTTCTATGAGACAGCTAGGTTACAACATATGAATACAGTGGGAAATTTGGAGCAAACAGAATGTAGCGGACATGAAGCCACTCTGGAAATATTTAGCCTTTTTCAGTAAAAATCGTGAGTTTGTATGATGCAGCCAGAGAGCCATATGTTATACCCCAAAACCAATGTCTTTAACACTGTAAACTGTGTTTCCTGCCTGTGAGTTGAATACAGAAATCATGAAGAGGAAAAAAGTAATCTACACTTCTCCTTATATGCCAGCATCAGGAAGCAACAGCATAGGCCTTTCCTACAAAAGTTCCTATTTTTCAGTCCCCTTCTGATTAAGCTGTTACCCAAACCTCTTCTCACACAGACACCAATCTAATTTCAGTCAGCAGTATACTGACAGAAAAGTTCCCCTAACAGATCTATCCTGAAATGTCATAAAAGAGCTTAAGAAAAATAGGTCAAACACTCTAACTTATTTCCAGAAGCATGGATATTGTCCCACTGAGATGAAAGCTTGCACGGTTAAGCAAAACTCACTATGAACCTTTTCCTATTGAAAATAACTGTATGTGCTGAGTGAATAGTGGAAACAGTATATGACTTCTTTAGCTTCAGATATTCTTCACTTACAGTCTCAACATACAGTTTCTAGAATTACTCTCAACAAACAGTTTGGTAAATTCATGTTTTTCAATAAGTATTTATAAAAGATAAAAGTAAGCGGGCTGGCTTGTTCATTTCATCAAACATGCTTATGTATGCAATGATTAAACATGAAGATCAGCTGTTTCAGCTAGCTTGAAAAGTCTTTCAAATTAGTTTTAGACTTTCTCTTAAAATGCTGGAGTGCAGAGAAAGAAAACATTAGATTATATTTTTTTCCCTCTGGTACTGAGGATTCTACAGAGAGATGATTCAGAACAACAAATAGAAAAGTAGCCAGACTGTCATGACTGCCATTCTGTTGTCATAAATTTGATATCCCTTGGAATATTGTTTTTGAGGACTGGAAAGACAACAAACTCAGTTCTGCTCTCAGTTACTGTGGAACAACTCCAACTTCATTTAGTTTCTTCACAACAATTAGGACATGTTTTATGCCTGAGGAAAACCTTGTTTACAGAGTTTATAGACAATACTGCAGAAAAAATTACAATATACAGAGCAAGTCCAATTTGCTGTTCTGACTTTGCAGCAGTGGGTGTAGAAAGTATGGTGAATGGCTGCAAACAGACAATGAAGAGCATAATTTTAGAGCAATGCATGCTGCCAGCTGAAAAAATTGTGAGAGTTAATTTTTTTCTTTACATTTGATATGACATTCATGGAATATGAATGGAATACTCAATTTATTTCTTCCCTTCACTTCTTTTACTGGGTATGAATTCAATTTACCAAAGTGCCTGTTCTTTATCCCTGTTGCACATGTACTTTATACAGTGGATTATGCTGCTAAATGGGGGATTAATAACGGCACAGCAAATGTTTGGAGATTCTACTCTAGTTCACTCAAGTTCCTGTGCTTACATTTTCTGCACTGCTCAAGAAACAAAGGCAACTCCATCTATCTGTCTACTGCCAAACTGATTTTTCTTTACAGAAGAATTTATTACAAGAAATAAAGTCTCTCCCCAAGCATTCCTGACCTGCTTTGCTCTCTGTTGCTGAAATTTTTTTACTTTCTCTTATGTGTAAACTTTCCAGAAAATTTTCCATCCCCATCTGCAATATGCTTCATTCTGGCTCAGTGACCTGCATTGTCCCAGAAGGGAAAAAGCCCAAAACAAAACAGCTGTTGAAGTGATTTAAAGGCCAGAGGTTCATCCTAAAAGTAGCCAGAATCATTGATTAATTAATTTTAAAATTAGGCTTTGTATTGGCAAAGAAAGCTGATCTTAATTGAAGAGGATAGAGCCTGATGTGTTTATGATTGCTAGAATATGGAGATGGTGATATATACCATCTGCACCAGCTGGAATGTTTTCATAACCTTGACATATAGCCTCAGAGGCACTGACCTGCAGTCTAACCTGGGCATGACAGGATTCTACACATAGTAGAAAGATTAAAGCTTCCTAGCAAACTGAAGCTAGAGAAGTCTACTGGAAGTTAAAATAAAATTAGTCTCCTCGTTTAACCATGCTTAAAGAGGAGTCAAATAAGAATCCTATGCTTTGGGCCACTTGGTTGTTGTGAGGATTATTTACTTACCCTAAAAAGTGAAAGAAATGTCACAGTTCTTCAAAGCAATTTATTTTCCAATTAAAATAATTTCATTCTTTAAACAGATTTTATTTATTCATAACTAAATTCTATTAAAGGTCTTGACACTTTGTCAGCAGCAGTAGATGGAAATTAGGATTATGTTAGCATCAAACCAATTTGCATTGCAGAAGATCTTAAAAGATCATTTTTTGTTAGTGTCTAGCTTAGGAAATCTGAAGGTTTTAGGTGCAAGCTGATCTTCACTATGGTCTTGAAGATCAAATTTTTTTTGTTTTCCTCATCTAGTTTTTAGTCAACATCTGACCATTCTGATTTCTCTTAACTGGACTGTCTTCACTAACATGTCTTTTACAAAGGGCAGAGCCTTAAGAGAAAGATACTTTCCTGTAACTAATATACACTGAAAAAAAAACGCCCAAAACTATGCTATTTATGCTCCAGGCATGTTTTCCCCTAGTACACACAAACTACTGTGACTGGGTTTGTTTGTGGTTTGATTTTTTTTTCCTTTCCCTTATAACATGGTCTACACCGATGATTTACTCTGGTATAACTTCCAGATACCTTTTTCAAAACTGTTTCGGTAGGTTACTCCCCAATCCTTTCTGAAGGTCATTGATATGTGTATATCAGTATCAAAAAAACACTTCTCTTCACCGAATGTACTTTCTTAGAGAATTTCTCAAATTTATAAAAACAGTTCTTAATTTTAAGCCTCTCTTCCAAAGTACCTATCTGCTTCTAAATAGATGTAATAGCAATCTTTTCTTTGAAAGTATTTAGGTATTTAATTCTTGTGCCTAGTTTACAGCAAGTTCATCTAGATCTTCATGAAAAAAAAGCCTGCTAAAAAAAGATTTAAAGCTTATTTTAATCCCCTCTATCTAAAAGACCTTGTACTTTGGTAGAATAGGACATAAAGTGGGAATAACTAATTTTCATGAACATTTCAAGTTCTTCATGCATTTATTCACATGTTTAGATTCTTAGCATTTGTGTTGGCTTTGCATGCAAGGTTTTGGTTGCTGAGAGTAAACACGGAGGAAAATCTGTTAGAAGATGCTAGAAGTTGCCTTGAAGTTAGATGGAGTCACTGCTAGCCGGCTTCAAGGTGGTCCCCCTGCTGCCCAAATCTGATCAAACCAATGACATTGGCTGTGCCTCTCTGAAAGCATATCTAAGAAGTGGTAAATACTGGTGCACAGCAGCAGTCAGGAGAGGAGTGAGAGTATCTGAAAGAAACATGTATGTAGACAGTAAGGTCAGTGAAGAAGGAAGGGGAGGAGGTGCTCCAGGTGTCAGAGCAGGTTGCCCTGCAGCCTGTAGTGAAGACATGGTGAAGCAGACTGTCTCCTTACAGCCCATGGAGGCCCACAGGGGAGCAGAGACCCAGCTGCAGAGTCCAGCACATGAACAGGTAGATGTGTCACCCCACGGTGCTGAAAGAGGCTTGCTGGCAGTGGCTGGCATCATGGAGAACCCATCTTGGAGCAGCTTGTTCCTGAATGACTGCACCCAATGGAAAGCACTCATGATGGAGCAGTTCATGAAGAAGCAGGGCCTTTTTCGCCTGCTGCAGCGATTGGTGAATGAGTATTCCCTGTCCTTATCATGACCCATAAGTATTTTGCAGCATTTTCTCTCCCCTCTCCAGTAGAGAAGGGGCCGCGATAGAGTGGTTTGGTTAGCAGCTTTTTCTTGTGTACAAATTTATGCTGATGTAGAGCTTCCTGTAGTCTCCTCATCAAAGACAGTGTTATGTTTTCTCTAGTGGGCAGCTCATCTTTTGCAAGGCCTTAGTGACAACCACTGCTATTCTGAGTATTTTAGTAAACTCTCATAAGTATTACAGAACAAAATTTACTTGTCTCTGAAAATGTAAAAAACCCTAGTTGTCCTAAAATCTCATTAATTTCTTGTTTTCTAGTATGAAGCCTGATTCATTTGCCACCATTTTTTATCGGTTTAGACACCTGATTAATGAGTGAATTTTTATTGGAATCCTCTGATAACCAGTGTACAGCTGAGCACTATCAACATAAAGCTGTGGATTGAAGTGATATCCTTCTTGCGTATTCTGTTTCTCTCTTGTAGCTGAAGGGTGTGCAGCATGGCATGTCATGCAAATATTTTAGGGGTGAGTCATCCTTTCTAGTTTTTACATCTGTAACTGCGTTGAGAGCTTGTGGTTGCCATGGTTTAACCCCAGCCAGCAGCCCAGAACCACGAAGCCACTCACTCACTCCCCCACCCATGGGATGGGGGAGCGAATCAGAAGGGTAAAAGCTAGAAAAACTCATGGGGTGAGATAAAGACAGTTTCATAGAGAAAGCAAAAGCTGCACACACAAGCATAGCAAAACAAGGAATTAATACACTGCTTCCCACAGACAGGAGGTGTTCAGCCATCTCCCGGAGAGCAGGGCACCATCACGCATAACGGTTCCTTGGGAAGACAAACGCCATCACTCCAGATGTCCCCCCTTCCTCCTTCTTCCTCCCACATTATATACTGAGCATGATGTCATATGGTATGGAATATCCCTTTGGTCAGTTTGGGTCACCTGTCCCAGCTGTGTCTCCTCCCAATCTCCCATGCATCCCCAACTTCCTTGCCAGTGTGGCAGTATGGAAAGCAGCAAAGGCCTTGACTCTGTGTAAGCTCTGCTCAGCAATAACAAAAACATCTCTGCATTATCAACTCTGTGTTCTGCACAAACCCCAAACATAGCCCCATACTAGCCTCTGTGAAGAAAGTTAACTCTACTTCAGCTCAAACCAGCACAGTGGTACTGGCTCATCTATTCCTGGTAGGTAGGTGTCCTAGTCCAGTGAGACACAGGAGGGTTTGATTGATTCCCTCTATGTGAATTAAGACAAAAATGAGATCAAATAGCCATTAGTGAATGAGATTTTATTATTGGTCGTACTAGGTGTGGGTGGAGGGGAGAGGAAGGATGGTGATAAGAGACCTAGAAACAGGAAAGGGGGAAGCAAGCAAGATTTGCAATGCAGGAGCAGTGATAGTCACCATCATGGATCCAGCAGAGTTCTGATGATCCATAATCATCTTTTCTTCTGTGATGGGTGCATGCACCCACCCTCTGCCTACATACACACACACAGGGTGTGAATGCTGGTCCTCTCTTATAGGGCTCTGCCAGAGCATCGATTGGTCAGCTCCCCTTGAGTTGCTGGCTCTAGTCACTGGCTGATGTAATAGTTTCTTTATACAACAGATGATTAGGATTAGAGCCTTCATCAATGAAGCACACTTGGAGTCGTGTTCAAATCTCACGGGGGAGTTGGATGACCTATGACACTTTTTGATTTTAGGTCATCAAGGTACTAAAGGACTTAGAAAGCTACTAGTACTGTCAGTTGCTTTTAAGCAGTCAGACAGGGCTGTCAGGAAGCTGAAAACAAAAATGAATCTGCATGACTTTTATTTTTTTATGAACTACTTATAAATATAAATTAGATTATCTTCATATGTAAGCTACTAAATATAGATACACCCACCTGCTGTATGGAATCTAATTTTTTCTTTGAAAAGCTAGCATGTTCCTAGTCTTATATATAAAAATACAACTAGATAAATTGGTTTTGATGGCTTGGTGATAAGCAACAGTGTCCAGGTAACAGTGGGTTTTGGGGTCTTCCTCACCTCTCATAGGAAAACTTTAGTGCAATTTTAAAAATGCATGGAAAAGGCCTTCTTTCTTTATCTAGTTTTTCCCTCGTATGTTGTTTGGGTTTATTTATTAGTACTATTGTTGTTGGTGGTAGTGCTCTTTTGGAGAGTTGGGTTTAGGGAAATAGTAAAAAATTTAGATCTAAAAAGTTTAAATTTTTGAGGAGTGGGTCTCTATGTTGTCCTCGTTAGTTGCCAGCCAAGATAGCTACATATCCACAATGACTTTAACTTCAGGAGAACAGAGCACAGCTGCTAAATTACTACAGAAGAATAACTCTGTTCCTCGAGAAGAAAACACAGCCAAAGTTAGACTTGGAGATGTTCAGAATTTCTGTGTTGTGTATATATATGTGTGTGTAATATCTCATTTATATACACATGAAACATAGATATCTTGATGCATTTATACATCAGATACATTCTGAGACATCTTTTCCAGGCTATGGAGAGCCTTCAGTTACTAACCAAGAGTTTTTTTTCACTGGTGATAATTTGGATTACCTATATTTCCTTCCTGACTCTATTAGGAAAGAATGCATAACAATTAAAAAAAAAAGATTATGTGTCTTCTGTGATGTAGATAGAAATTCAGTTTGTACAAATTGGAAAAAAATTTGTAGACTGCACACTATTTGTTTGCAGTAGGTATTTAACAATATTCATGGCTATGCTCTTTGAGAAACTCTTTCACAATAGTCATTTTATGTAGTTTACAACATAACAATTGTTGCCCAAAGGACAAAATATCACTCTATGAAGAATATAAAGCAGTGGAATCTTGAATTAAAAAATAATTAATATCATTTATCCAACAGTGTCTCAGTTGAAAATTAATAATTAAATAGATCTTGCATTTGTGTCTAAATACGCTGTACACCAGTTGCATCTGAACTGGTCAAAGGTCTGCGTTTTTTCAATATTATAGTAAACTAGCTAGTAACTTACAGCATCTGAATTAAGAAAATAATTTGCTACTAAGTCAGGGGCAGAAAATAATCATCCTTGCTTCACCCTCATATGATCTGTTCAGGAAAAGGTATGAAGAGAAACGAAATGCAGCACTTGGGATTTTAGATCCAACAAATACCTCAAACTGTGTTGCTAGAAATTCGTCTTTAAAAAAATCCAAAACAATTCATAACTTCTAAATGTTAGCTTTATGCATAATCTGGTTTGTTATTATCCTTGAGAGGCAAACACTTTAAAGATAATGAAGATAATATATGATTGTAGGTTAGACCACAGCCGTTCCAGTATATGTCATAAAAGAGTGCCTCATTAAAATTGACAAAGAGAAAAAAAAAAAGGTTTTAACGAAAGTTAAGTGAGTGACTAGAGGCAATTTTATTGTTTTAATTCTTCTCCCCCTCACTCACCCCATAAAATACTGTGTAGCAGAGTGCTTTGCAAAAAAGCAACGGACAATGAAATATTGGAAGAAGTGCAATACAAATTTAGTGTTAGAGGAATGTTCACACAAGCACTCTTAGTCTTAACTCTAGTGTTGGGGCACACATAATATTTAGGAAATGGTGAAAAGAGCAGATACCTTGGCCACTATCATAAGAAGAATCTAATTGTGTATGTAAAGAGCAACGATAGACTTAATTTCCAAATTTAGCCTTATTTTGGTTCTGCCACATGCAGCTTTTAACTGTGAAGTGGAGTAAATTCGTTATAGAAGAGGAGAAGGATGTAGGCTGTCAAGGTGGCTGGTAAACAATCTGGAGTTGTTAGCGTGTGTTGTGAATATGCAACTTGAGACGGTAAGGGAAAAATGTGTTTTTCTTTTTAAAGAATTTAGAAGCCCTTTGCCTGCCAACAAATTTGTACAGCCAGTTTTTTCCTTACAGAGACATTTCTAGTGATGCTAATTTCTTTAAAGGCATTCATCCAAGTGGTACTACCATTGTACATCCCTCGAGATTACAATCATGTAATTCTTAATGTGGGAATATTTATAACTTCAGAGCTCTTTATTTGTTGTACTTTATGCCTCTCAGATGCTGTAGAATACAGGATGCGAGAAGGATTTTAATATATAAAACAGGGAGATGCAACACAAAGGTTGTAATACTATGTATCCATGACCTCTGCCAAGGAAAAGTAAATTGTCTACTCTATGCGGCCATTTAAGGCATGTAAAAACTCATTCACAGAGATCTTAGAGAACCTTGAAATTAATAGAAAAAATATTCCAAGGTGATTATAGTCAGCTGCCTTATGAATCTTGAATGCACCACAATATTTTAAGTGTACCAGAACTATTTCAAGAAAGGCTGAAGATAACCTCAAAAAGAAAACCTCATGTGCATTTTAGTGTTTTTCCAGCAAGGTAAAGATATAACTACTCGGATTACTGCTAGCGGGGAGTAGTAGCACAGACTCCCCCTCTGATGGTTTTATTAAATGAGTAATATTAAAGGATAGATAAAAAAAATCACGAGGGAATAAAAAGGCGGTACAGACCCCAAAGTGTTGGAGATGGCTATCTATTCACTTTCCCACTTCCAACTCATAGAGTAGAAATTCAAATATTCTGTCTCCTTTGTTTCCTCTTCTCTTTCCTGTTTAACACATCATCTGCTCAGCATCCTGTCTTCTTCATCTGACATCTTGAGGAAGCTAAGTTTCCTTAGTTCAGAATTAGGAAGCTTAATAGAAATGTCCAGCTTTCTGAAGTTATTTATGAGTATTCTTGAGTAGGACAATTTTCTCTAATTAAATTTACTAATGACTTACTTCTCTCTCATGTAGCAAATGCAACTACAAATGACTAAATGCACTACACAGAAGATAAATGTATAAAGAGTATCCAAGGGCAGTTCTGTTTGTTTTGATGAACAGTATCAATTAAGCTGATAGATGCTAAATAAATATCCTTTTCAGCATAGTTTATTCTAATCTTTAATATGCTACACCCCCTTCATACAGGAAAAACAAGTCTTTGAGATCAAATCTATATTTTACAAAGTTATTTTATCCAGTTTCCTTCTAGAAGTCAGGATTGTGTATAATCAAATTGATCAAAGTAAACTAAAGCAGAATAAGTGGATTTTGACTGTCCTGCGTCTGCTGGCATCAAAATATGATATTATTAACAAAGTCCTCAAAAAGTCATAAAGATGCAGCAGTTGTAAAAATTGAAGGGGTGCATGAAAGGCACAGAATTATTTGTGCAGAGAGAAGTGGTCTGGAAATTATTGCTGGCCTCTAAGTACCAGAGTAAAAGACTCATCCTTCACTTGTGAATGAGATGACTGTTATAACTGATAACACCTTCTGAAATTACTGTGATCATTAGGGTTCCAGTGGCTGAATTAAAATAAAATTAATATATTCTGATATTAAAACAGTGAAAATTCATTTCTTCTCAGTGACAGACAAATCAGATCATTTTACAAAGAAGTGTTTTGCTGAAAGTGTTTTAGCTTAGCAGTTCCCTTGGAAAGTGAACAGTAATGTAAGAAATGGACAAGATGAAACCAGCTGTTTCATTCTAGATAATGACTGCACAAGTCATTTTCAATAAATCTACTCCTTATTGAACTTAAGGCAGCACTCTTTTTGACATTAAGACGGCTGTACAAAATATTCTCTTTAGTAAGAGAGTCTTCTGGTACCAGAAACTAAGGCTTATTCTAAAGATGTATTGAGTATGTTTTCCGGTATGTAAGGGAATGTTGTGATTTAACCCCAGCCAGCAGCCAAGAACCACACAGCTGTTCACACTCCCTCCTCCCTTCTTTTCCCTGCCCAACCTGGAGGAATGGAGAGGAGAAAAATAATAAAGTAAAATAAGTAGGTTGAGATAAGAACAGTTTAATAATAATAAAGAGCAGAATGAGCTAAAATGCTAATGGACAATAAAAAGAACAAAATCAGTGATGCACAATACAATTGCTCACCACCCGCGGACCAGCACAATCCCATCCCTCCCGCCAGATCAGCCCCTTCCTGCTTATGTACTGGGCATGACATGCCATGGTGTGGAATATCCCTTTGGCTAGTTCAGGTCACCTGTCCTGGCTATGCTCCCTCCCAGTTTCTTGTGTACCTTCTCACTGGAAAAGCATAAGACACAAGAAAGAAAATCTCCCTGATTTAGAATAAACACAGCTTAGCAGAAACCAAAAACATCAGTGTGCTATGAACAGTATTATCACTCTGAATCCAAACATTGTACCACACTAGCTACTGAGAAAATTAACCTCATCTCAGCTAAAACTAGCACAGGCAATATTAACCTCATCCCAGCTAAAACTAGCACAGGGAATAAACATGAATTAAGTGTAACAGGTCTGATTATATAGTCACTTTTTTTCAGAACACTGTAGAATGAAAACTATATGGTAAAAAGCAGGAATATATAAGCTTTTTTGCTGGCTTTTAGGGCTGATACTTTTCACCAAAATGTAGGACCCCAAAACCTCAGAATTCTGTCTAAATTAAAGATTTCAGTTCCTAGAGGTTAGAAAAACCAAGAATCATATGTATGTCCAGAAGTAGAATGCCATACTAATTTATGTTGTCATTAAAACCGCGGAATGGTCTTTACTCCAGTGGTGTTTTCAGGGAAGTGTAGCTGCCCCACAGGAGCATGGTAGTAAAAGTTTGCTGAATGAGACCTGGGTCTGACTTGCTGCTGATTATTATTTATTCTTAAGTGCTGTGAGATGATTTCTCTCTCTCTCTCTCTCTCTCTCTGTGTGTGTGTGTGTGTGTGAGTGAGTGTGTGTAGTGTAATAAGCACTATTATCACCAGATTCTTCGTTTAAATGAAAAGAACAAGCTATTACCAACAGCCTAAAATCTTGGAGTCAGCATGTGAAAATCACAATCTAACTTTTCTAAATATTTTGCTATAAACATTCCCATGTTTCATTGAACTTATCCATGCATATGTGCATATCCGTATTATACCTATAAATCACTGGCTGGGGCATCTATCATACAATGGAGTAAAAGGGAAAAGGGAAGACTGAGTTATTTTGATTTCCTCATAATGTTTGGTTGGCTTAGATAGTTTTTCCCCATATGAGATGCAAAGTATTTGGCTTTCTATAGAATTTTGAATTGGTACAATTAACAAGTAGTGTTTTTTAAAAATTAAGAGATTTTATCAACATTCATTATTGCAGGATATTTTATCCAGACTTTTATATTCCTCGAAATTGTAAGCATTAGTTTTCCTCTTCGGGACATCACATCCTATGATCACTGAATAATAGGAAACCTCTTCCAAATGATCTCTTCTATTTAATTTATATAGAAAAAGTTTAAATTATTAACCAACAAAAATTTTGTTGGCTCTTTCTTAGAGGTGAATATTCTGTCTATGAATGTTTATACCAATATTCATGGAAAGAGTAAATTTTTATCATTCATGTTTCTATGGATGTTAAAGGAAAACTGCTGACTGTGAGTTACTAGTTATTTCCTGAAAAGAAAGTGTGCTGCCAAGCTTTTGCTTAACATCTCAACTGATACTATTAAATTTCAGAAGTTTTGAAATAGATTAATATCACATTGATTTTTTTGACAGGATCCATCAGGTTTTGCTCTGCTGTTGTTAATAAGATATAAAGATATCCACATACCCAGAACTGCAGTGTGTCCTACAGATCCTCCTTCATGGAATGAGAGGGCTAGGCCTGACAAAAAAATGTTAGTTTTGAAGTAGAAATGTAACAGCTCCTGTAGAGGATGGTCATTTCTATAATTGCTGTTAAAAAAAATAAACCCCAGGTGTTCAATGTTCATAAAATTAACATTCAAAAATTTTATAGATAAGTCATTACCATGTCTGAATCATGGATTTTGGGAAGGATTTCAAGAAAATAAGGAGACCAGAACTGGAATGAATATAGTATATGCAGAACTAGATAAACTAATGAGAGACAGAGGAGACACACAGGAGCAGATGAGAGGGTGGGAGTTAAGCTGGAATGTGAAAACACAATTCAAAATATGTGTTGTATAAGATATTTCCATTGATGGATCAAGACAGATTACATTTGATTGGAGGAAAAATACATTTTAAATAAAGAGGAATGGAATAAATAATAAAAAGTACTTCAAAAAACTCCCTGTGAATAAAATTGCTAACTGAAATTTTACTGTGAATTACTTCAAATGAAACTGCTGACAGTTTTTTTGATAAAACTGTTAATGAAGAGCAAGTCTTATGTTGGGAAATTTTGTGCATGATATCTTCAAATTTATTTCCTTATGAACAATTTCTTATGTGACCTGAAGGATTTCAAGGGGTTTTTTTTAGGACACAGTTGCAAATTAAAGCAACCTTTAAAGAGCGTGTTGTGGTTTAACCCCAGCCAGGGGCCAAGAACAGCTCAGCCACTCACTCACTCCCCCACCAGCGGGATGGGAGAGTGAATCAGAAGGGTAAAAGCTACAAAACCTCATGGGTTGAGATAAAGACAGTTTCATAGAGAAAGCAAAAGCTGCACACACAAGCATAGCAAAACAAGGAATTAATACACTGCTTCCCACAGACAGGAGGTGTT